>NW_010553136.1:31758-38077 GCF_000687285.1 Phaethon lepturus | reverse complement strand
AGAGTGAAAGTGTGCTCCCGTGACTCAGTGCAGCCCCAAAGCACGCTCGCTCTTTCGTTTATCTCCACGCCAGTTGGCTTGTAATATCACGTGAGCCCCACAGAGCTACTTGGAAAATCAGGTGGTAGCTCTAAGCAATAGATTATTTTTTTGTGCATGTAGTTCACCCCTTCATGCACCCTAAGCCATGCCAGCGTTGGGTTTTTTTTTTCCCTCTGCAGTCCTCTGAAAGGTGTGTGCACTGCTTTTCAGTTAGCTTCTGCCGATGTTTGCCTTCACTCTTTATTACAATAACTTATGTAGAAAATATTTTCCTTGGGAGAGTATTTGCTGATCTTTACCCATCTTTCGTAGCACCTGAGTACACACAGTTAATTGAAAACAGCATTGTAAAGAGCGCAGCTTGAGAGCTGATCTCAAAATGCTGTCTCTAACTTTATGGGTGACCTTGAGTAGGTTGGCTGGGCCACAGCATATCTTGGAGCTCACAGTGTGACTTGGTCGGAGCTGCAGGTGGATAGGTCACTGCAAAAAGGGATTTTGTATCTTCCTGTTTCTAAAGTATCATCTTTGAGATCTGCAAAGAAAAAAATAATTCCTAGGGGTGAAATTTCTCTCAGTAGGTAGCACAAGAGAAAGTCTTTAGGTGGTACCACTAACAGATGAGTAAAATGTTTTTTTCATCCTTTGGTCCCTAAACATACTCTCTGTCCATCTAGCTATCTCATCTGATGAACAGAAATTGCAGAATTGACCTCCGTGTGTTTTTGCCCAAACTAGTCATACAGTTTCATTTTTCACACAAACAGAAATTTTGGGGTTATTTAGGTACCCGTGCTCCCATGTGATACTGAAATTACTCAGTGTCAGTATAATTAGCTCAGCTGATGATGACTAGCAGGGATAGTGCTTGTCAGTCAAGGTAAGTGATACTAGTTGAGGCAAACTTGTAATCAAGACAGAAGATCAGTTGCGCTTGCAAGTGTTTTGTTTAGTGGAGACTAGCAGTGAAATAAAGTTCATGCGCAAAAGCGAGGGATTCCTGGAGACCTCTGCCTTCCCTGAGATACTGAAATTATGCTCAGAAGGTTGAGCAGGTTATAAATAGTAACTGTTCTGCTAGGAACTTCACCAGTAATCTTGTAGTGCCTAAAATGACAGTACAGGTGCTTGTTGAATGATTTGCTTTTTGATGTGGCACCTCCTGGTTCCATTTCTGTCCAGACTGTAACGTTCACTTGAGAGTTGCTGTGATCGTAGAGGTCTAGCATTAGAGGTGAATATTTGGATTTTGTGTACATGTCTCTGCCGTCTCATTTCAGTAAGTATAAATATCAAAAATGTCCTTCTTTCTGGCCCAGGTTCCCAGAACACAGGCCGAAGTTCACCACCTCCTGGGTATGTTCCAGAGAGGCAACAGCGCATTGCTCGGCAGGGTTCCTACACCAGCATAAATAGTGAAGGTGAATTCATCCCAGAAACCAATGAACAGTGTGTAAGTATGACCATTAGGGTGAAAAAAAAAGTAAGTCCTTCCTCGTTAAGGAACTCACTGCTGCTCTCTTTTTTCACTCCAGGATATTCACTAGCTGTAGTTGCATTAGCACCTACTAGTACTGCTTTGTTCATGTAAACCACACTTCAAACTTGTTCGTAGTTGTGTAAGTTCAAAGCCTTTGTTGGACTGCCAGAAGCAGTTACCATGCATGTTGGGCATTGTCTTTCCACCTCTGAATGAGCAGTTTTAGTGTGTGTTACACATGTATGCTCAGGTTTCCTATTACCAGGTTCATGTGACCCTCTTGCATTTGAAACTGCGCTCACCATTCAGAAAACTAGGAAGTAAGGCCAAAGGGCGACTTGCAGGTGGAGGCAGAAATGCAGTAGCAACAGCAGAAACTGTTCCTGAAGTCACTTGGGATCAAAATGCAGTACAAGGCTGACTTAAGCTTTCGTTTTCACAGCAGAGTCCTTTGACACCCAAAGCAGTGGCTCAAATTTTGTATGTCCTTAACAGTGTACATTCTAAATAGCTTTAGACTCCTCTTTTCAACTGGATGTCCTCCAGGCAAGCAGTAGTGGACTCTTCATCCTCTTGCACAACCTCTTTCATGAATTAGATCGAACTGATGTTGCCATGTGATTCCTTTTGTGTTGCAGATGCTGGACCCATTAAGCAGTGCGGAAAACTCTGTGTCAGGAAGCTGTCAGTCCTTGGACAGGTCAGCAGACAGGTACAAATGTACAAGCTGGTAGGAACTTACATGCTCAAATAGAAATGCCAGTTGTACTTGCACAAAAGTCTGTTTTCCATCTCATAAATCTTCCTGGAGAGAAATAGGAACTTACTTCCTACCGATACCCGAATATGTTTCTTAGAGAGAATTAACTGCTTCTTAAGGCTGTTTTGTCTTCTGGCAAAACCGTACGTAGTCAAACCGGTGCTTCAGTAGCTCTGTTATAAATACAAAGTTCTGAAGCACGCCGTCTGTGTGGAGCCTAGGCTCTGAGAACATCTGGCTGCAGGGTATTTTAATCTCTTTTAGACAAGGCTCTACTTGTTCATTTAAAAAAACCAACCAACAACCTATTCTAAGGTTACAGAAATAGATCATTACACTAGATTCCTGTGTCCAGCAAGATACAATATTAATTCCAAAGGTAAATAGGGGGGCTTTTCCTTTGATAAAGAGTTTGTCATAGTCTGATGCTCTAGATCTTTTTCTTCCCTTTCTTTGCTGTTGGTGTTGCTTGAGGTGTTGGTGGGCAGCCATAGGTCGTATTAACATGAATAGCAGCTATAGCTTCCCATCACCTGTAATATTTGGCTTCAGCATGTTTTTAAGATTCCTCCAAGCTGATTCCTGTAGGTAGTGTATGCTTTTATGTCAAGTACTTGAGGTTTGGTTTTGTAGCCATTCATTTCCTCCAGTTTATGGAGTTACAAGGAAGCACTTACAGTTAACCTGTGTGTATGCATGCGTTCATTTACTTGAGGGCGGGAACGTTGCTAATTTATTACCTGTCCTTCTCTCCCCTTTCCCTGCCCTAAGTAGAGGATGGAAAAAAAACCTTCCTGGTTACTCCTTGTAGGAATGGGCATCATCTGGGGAGGCTGCTGTTCTTTGTGTAGTAGGAAAGGAATCTCATTTGGGAGTCTGAAAGCTGTATCGGGCTCACTCCATTTACACTGGTTAACACAAAAAAAAAAAAAGGTGCAAATAACATGGCTTTGGCACAAGTTAAGTTTTTGTAATCTCTGTTAAAGGCCTTCTGCCAAACAAGGGGCCATACTTAGGCTTGCTTATTGGGGAGAAACAGGAGGGTTGTAAGGAGTTCTTGTGTTTAGGCTCTTCTGTTGCTGGTAGAGAGGAAAGTGCACAGCTTTCATGAGAGGAACTCTTACCCCTCATGGTAAATCACTGGGGGCAGTGGTCCCCATTGTCCACTGCCTCGTGAGCAATGTGCTGCAAGCGGTACCCTGTCCTGCTCTTCCTCTTAGCCTTGGTTTTAACCTTCTATTTCACATGGCTGAAGGAAGCACTGGGTCTCAAACCACAGTCTGGGGAACTGCCGAATAACTGCCGAACAAACTGAACAGAAAGGATGACTGCCCACATTGGGAAATAGTCTGGTTAGCTGAGGCTTAGCCTGACTTCAGCTTTGAGATGTAGCGTGAAATTATTGCAGGGTCACAGGTTTGGGAATCATAGTTACTGATGTGCAAATGTATTAGCTTGTATTTGAAGTCCTTGTAGGTTTTCCTCCAGTAGATACCAAAACTTATTCTTGCCTTCTTTCTTTAATAGTCCTTCTTTTCGGAAGTCACGGATGTCAAGGGCACAAAGCTTTCCTGATAATAGACAGGAGTTCTCAGGTATGTCAGCGACCAGTATAAAGATTATTTGATCTGGATATTTTCTGCTGTTTGCTGGCTACCCTGTATGTTTGCTGGGATTATATAAATAGAAGAACTGTGGATATGTTGATTGAAAAGTGATGAAGTCATCTATTACTCACCTCTCCCTAAAAAAACGTGCTGTTACATGTTCTAATAACAGAATTTCCTGTACTTTTTGAAGGAGCCTCACTTCTGTCTTTGCATCTCCTTCCAGATCGTGACAATCAGATCTATGACAAAGCAGGGAAAGGTGGGACCTACCCTCGGCGCTACAATGTCTCCATGCAGCACAAAGACTACAACGATGGTGAGTTGTTTTCAGACCTTTGATTCCAGGCTTGAAAAAGAAGGTGAGGCGATGGCAACCTCCAGGGGCGAGTGTACTCCTAGCTGAAGAGTCCGGAAGTGCCCTGGTCCTTGCAATTAGTGCTGGAGTTAATGCTACCGTGTGTGGTGCCACATTTTCATAGCAACCCATGATGGCTGTTTGTAAGGGATTCATTATGCTAATTCACAATGCAAACTTGCTTCTGCATCTTTTAAATATACCAGTGACTTAAAGAGTCACTTCTCTGCTTGTCAGATGGCTTTATGCAAATTAATTTCTCAAAGTTTCGTAAGAGGTGCAAGTTGTCGTAATCTTTGTTTATGGCTTTTATTTCCAAGTCCTGGCACGTTATCTAGAAAGTTATTCTGTCTGTGTAGTTGTTAACAAGCCTCGGAGCTTGTGTGGTAGTCTGTAGATTTTTGCTTTGGAAAGCAAGCTTAGGTCTTGCACTACTGCACTGAGGGCATTACAAAGTGTTCTCTCCCTTCTGCTTTGAGAACGATCCAAAGCTGTACTGAACTCAAGCAGCACCATCCCTGAGCAGTTATATTTTTGCATCTTGTCTGTTTGGCAGTAGATTCTGCTCCCTGGGAACAGACCAGAACATGTTTTTTTTCCTCTCCCTTCTCTTCGTTGCCCAGCCTCCAGCCATTACCTTCCACTTGTAAGCACGTTATTTAAAATTTTTACTTTTTTCTCCAGGCCGGAGGACGTTTCCCCGGATACGGCGTCACCAAGGGAATCTTTTCACCTTGGTTCCTTCAAGTCGTTCCTTAAGCACCAACGGAGAAAACCTGGGCCTGGCATTGCAGTACCTGGACCCCCGGGGGCGCCTGCGGAGTGCCGACAGCGAAAATGCCCTTGGTGTGCAGGAGAGGAACATTCCCACCAAATGTAAGCAGCCACCCAGATGAGAACTGGGGAAAGGCCTCCTGGGGTTGTGGGCAACAAAAGGCTTTTAGAGGTGAACTCCACACCCAATATATTACCGTAGTTTGATTTTAACAAGCCATTCAAAACCACGTAATTGCTTGGCTGTGTTTTGAGACCAATCTGTCTCACCTGTAAGGCAGGTACTCTTTTTCTTCTAAGAATATGCAGTCTTACGCTGGGAGCTGACCTTTACTTTAGAAAGCATTGGAAATCCAGCTAAGTAGTAAAAAACCTGTAAGTTGATTGGATCTAGAGATGATCTACAAGGTTCTTAAAACAGTCAGACAAGCTTATTTATTTTCTTGATACATTGACATTTGTAGTCAGGCTTGTGGATTACAGTTATTTTACTAGTTGAGGGCTGTATTTATTTCACTTGCTCCTTAATAGAACCATTTACTTCTGTATTAAAAGCATCCCTGCATTGGTTTTTGGGGAACTTTATATTATAAAAAAAGAAATGGAGCATAAATCGTTGCTGAACTTCAGATATCCCATACAGTAATTTAAGGATCAAAATGAAGGCATTAATGCAGCAGAGTAAGCAACACACTAAAACACTGACTGGCAGTAAATCTGATTAAATTAGACGTGGCAAAGCTGATCTCTCAGCTCTTGTGTGCTTTCACACTGTCCAGATGGCTGGTTCCTGTCTTTGTTTTTAGAGTTTCTTGTTAGATACAACCTAATTGGATGCATTGCACTGCATGAGTCTGGTAGTATCATGTTCAAAGTTAGAGCTAAAGCACTGCTCTTTGAGTAATATGTTTTGGTGTCAAGTGCAGTCAGGAAAACTGGGCTCAGGTATTAATCTCTGGGTCAGGAGACTGCTGCTTGTGCAATGTGCTCGCCAGCGCGTAGAACAATGAGAACTCATAATTCCCTGCTGACGTAACCTCCTGCTGGGGTATTGGAGGCAGTATCATGTTCAAAGTTAGAGCTAAAGCACTGCTCTTTGAGTAATATGTTTTGGTGTCAAGTGCAGTCAGGAAAACTGGGCTCAGGTATTAATCTCTGGGTCAGGAGACTGCTGCTTGTGCAATGTGCTCGCCAGCGCGTAGAACAATGAGAACTCATAATTCCCTGCTGACGTAACCTCCTGCTGGGGTATTGGAGGCAGCTGCTTTGGCTGGTTCTTGTGTATATTTTCATTAGAG
>NW_010553136.1:25233-31744 GCF_000687285.1 Phaethon lepturus | reverse complement strand
TCAGCAGGTAAAGAAGATACCTGCACTGTGCTTATGTTATGGCCCCTACCTTATCAGTTTCTATTAGGGAATGATGACTTCTAATTTTTCTGCTGTAGCAATAGCCTTGCAGTGAAATCCTTCCCGCAGGAGGAGGAACCTCGAACTGACCAACAGTTAGCAAAGAGCTCAGAAGTAATGACCTTCAAGTTCTCCCAGGAGCTTTAACAGTCATTCCCAGCTTGGTGGGATTTTTCAGCAGGGCTCATCCAGCTCTACTTCATCTGATGCATGTAGTAACTACAGGTCAAGGGTTGGAAGATGCTGTTTAATTGCTGCCCCATCTCTTAAGACAGTGATGTTGTAGAATCCACTGTGCTGGTGGAATGAAATTTCATCAACCTCATTGAATAACTTGTTAATAGTATATCTTGGCAAAATGTTTTGCAATTTCATTTTAATGGGACACCAGTCAGCAGGTCCTGAGAGTCTGAATGGTTGGATTCTGTTCGGAGTTCTGCCACTAACTCCCTTATACTCGGAGAGTGCCTCGCGTCTGTTTCTTCAACTGCAAAATCTCTGTTTCAATCCCACTATGATGGGGATGGATCTTTGAAAAGATCACCGTTACCTTTAAATACCATAACAAAAAGATAAATTGTTACTGTTCTTTTTTAGCTCCAAGTGCTCCAATAAACTGGCGACGAGGAAAACTGCTGGGCCAGGGTGCTTTTGGTCGTGTGTATTTGTGCTATGATGTGGACACGGGCAGAGAGCTTGCAGCTAAGCAGGTCCAGTTTGACCCAGAGAGTCCTGAAACAAGCAAGGTAATCCTCATCGCAGTATTTAAAATTCATTATGCAGACTTTGAGATCCTTTAAAATGCCTGTATCTGTCTGTCCTCGAAAGCTACTATCTATCTTCGTTTGTACTACGGTTTTAAGTCATGTGGAGAGGAATAAGAGTCATTTAAAAATTACTTCTCCGTATTATTAACTTCAGCCTGAAACTAAAATCCATTTTCTGGCTTCGTTTTTGGCTCTCCCTTCTCAGCTTTTTGGTTTGTTGCCAGGTTACTTGAGGAATACTAGACTGTCCTGTGTTCCTGGTTAGACATGGATGTGAATGAAACTAAACCCAGAAAGAGCAGAACTTTTTTCATTAAAAAAAAAAAAAAAAAGCTGCGTGCACTTGCAAAACCCTCTTTCTAGGGTTATATGATCGGTCCTGTATCAAGTGTATTAATTACCTCTTTCTGCTTCTGAATTCTCCCTGTCTTCAAGACAAACTGAACTGTGGTGTGTAAATTAATCAAGAACAGTGATGTGACAATGCATTAAAAATAATGGAGATGGGAAGGGGCACCTTGAAATTACAGGTTAGCACACAAGTCCCTGCACAGTGGATGCAGCTGGAATGGCTGTTAAGTTCTTTGCTAGTGTTTTAATGATGCACCAGTTTCCCAATATTGAACAAATTCACTTTGAGCCGGAATAACTGATCTGTGAAGATTTAATTATTCTGATTTTATATGGGATGTTGGTGCCAAGATAAAGCCTAACTTGGTAAGTTCTAAGTTATACCACGTCTCTGTTGTAAATCAGGCAGTAACTCTGAGCCAAGGAAGAGTCTGGAATGTATTTTGAAGGCACTGCAACTCCAAACCTTAAACTATCAGTTGGCCTGATTAAGCAACTGCCTCTGGTTCCCTGCATCCCTGCAGCAGCCAGGTCTTTGCTCTTGGAGAGCTGCATCCTCTCCCAAAGCAAGAGAAGTGAACCTGGCACCTTCCAGTGGCAGGAGCGGAGAAAGTTAAGTGGAACTAATTTGGGGGAAATCATCATTCCTTTTTCCATAAATCCTCGTGCTCTAGTATCTTTGATGTTCAGCCTATTCATTCCCTGGATTCAGCAAGAACCTGATACTTTTCTGGGGCAACAAACACCGCTGATTCGGTCTGAAATTGTTGGATAGCCTTTTTGCCTTTGCACTATGATAGCTTGTTGTCTGTGGCAGGAATAAAGCGGAGACTCAGTTTCCTGTGCATAACTGCAGATTCTTTGAAGTAAATAAGAGAGGAAGCTATTTCTAAGGTTGATTCAAGTAAAATTATCAGAGTGAATCAGAACAGGACTGGGTGACAAGTGAGGAACTGTAGTCTTGCTCTATAATGGGTTGAGGTTCCTACAGAAGGATTCCTAGCAATTCTGTAACTGTGTATTCAGAGCTTTTTCATAGTTGAAATTAACACCCTCAGCTTAGTGGTGAGACGTAAAGTTATATCTGTGTAGTGTGTGAAGAATGCTTTCAACGTAATTGGCTAAAGCTATTCAGCTGACGGAATCAAGACAAGAAACAAAGTTTTTCTGGTACTAAATCCATATATGATACTGCTTGTGTTCTATCAAAGCTTCTACGTCAATACTTACGTGCTTATTACACAGTAAGGATTAACATGAACCATTGGTAATATTTTTCTTTCCCAAGAGGTAGGTGAGCTAATGCCATGGATTAAGACTTCTTCAGTGTAGTAGTGGCCTCATCCTTCCAGTGACATGGACAGATTTATTGGGATGGAATATTTCCTGGGGCCAGAACCTAATTTTCTCCTTCAACACCCATAGGAGGTGAGTGCCCTGGAGTGTGAAATTCAGCTGCTGAAGAATCTCCAGCACGAACGTATTGTTCAGTATTACGGCTGCTTACGGGATCGAGCAGAGAAGACCTTGACCATCTTCATGGAGTATATGCCAGGGGTAAGAGCTGACATGAGCAGCACAGTTACAGATCATAAAGTGAGATGAGTGGTTTTGTTAGTTGCTTTATTAGTTGTTGTGATCATCGTAACTATGTAATCCACCTTATGCCCTTTTAGGTATGCTCCTTTCTCATACTGGCTTTACAGTGCCACCACTTTCTTTTTATTTACGCCCAAACCACATCTTCGGGTTTTTTCTTATTGTCTTGTACTTTAAATACATTCTTTTCATTAGTCACTAACACCGGTTCTTTTCTTCAATCTAAATTTATTCTAACAAAGCACTTTCAGAGGACTTGGGCCAACTTGTAAGTCGGGCTAACTGAATTAGCAGAGTCATAGAGTACAGCAAATTAGGCTAAAACTGACCCTGCAAGACTTTTGACCCGGATGAGTCTGCTGAACTATTTTATTGCTTGTCTTCACAAGGAGTTTTACCAGCATAGCTGAAGGATGGAGGAAGCAGACAGAACTCCCCCTGCTTAAGCTATTTTTGTCATAAAGCATGTCCTTGCTTTTCTTAAAAGGAGCTTCGTAGGGCAGGAGGCTCAGAGAGCCTCACAAAAAGGCTTTAGAAGAGGCCAGAATTCATTCCTGTGCCGGTTGGGTGTATAACACGGTCACAGCTCATGGGAAATGAATGGAGACTGCAAGAGTTGTGGTTTGTCATTTCTTTGCCAATCCTTTCTGTTTGCTTTTGGTACAGGGGTCAGTGAAAGACCAGCTGAAGGCGTATGGTGCTCTCACGGAAAATGTAACCCGGAAATACACTCGCCAGATTCTTGAGGGAGTCTCGTACCTTCACAGCAACATGATTGTGCACAGGGACATAAAGGGTGAGATCGGCTGGTGATTTATGTATAGACCACATGCTAAAGGAACTCTGAAAAAAAGAAACCAAGTGTTAAGAATTCAGTGTCCTGGCTGGGGCTTCTGAACATTGCTTTGCTCAGTTATGCCTTTTTGGTCTTACATCCCTGTGCAGGCCTTAGGGAAGGTTGCGTTCTGGGCTGGGTAAGGGAAGTTGGGCTGTTCTCTCTAGAGGACCTGAGAGCATGGCAGTTGGTTATAGTAAGGACGACTGGAAGCCTGTAATTCTTAGGAACACTCCTGTAACTCTTCATCTTTCTCTCACATCCCAGCAAAATGAGGCTGAGTTGCCCCCTGTCTTTCACTCCCGCCATAAGGCATGCTCATTTCCCTTCTAATTTCCTCTCTGCTTGGCCAAAGTACCATTTCTCAGCTGGTAGGCTTACCAATTGCCATAAGAGCACCATGCCTGCTCTTGACAGTCCTGCTTACCTCAGGTTCTTCTGACTGTCCTGCCTCTTCTGTGTAAGAAACCTCTAATCTTCCATGTAGAGCCTCTGGGATTAGTCCTTAATCTTTCTCTTCCCCATATAACCCCATGGAGCCAGCCAGTCTTAAGAGTTAATGTCAACAGATGTGGCAGACACCACGCAAATTTTTCTGTGCTCTAGAGGGACCAGGAGGGTTGCTTGCTGCTGGAAAAATATTCTCCTGCTCCTGCCTGTAACTCTTCACTCCATCCCCTGTAGGCTGGCAAAGAGAAATGAACTGCTGATTCTTGAATAACACCTTGTATACTGCTCATGTGGTGCTCTTTACCAAATGATTTCCTACCTGGTGGGTTATTCACTAGGTTGCACCCATCTAAGCCAAACTGTTAACTTGCCTCCAGGGTGCTGGATGGACAGACTTGTTGTTCTGAATCCGGTTCTTCCAGTGGGGAAATGAAGTGATAAAGCTATCTCCCAGCACAAATGCATTTTATTTGTGGGCAGAAGGAGTTCATATAGGCACATACCAGATAATGGCAACACAGGGTTCTTGATCTTATTGCAGCTTTGGAGGAAGACTTTTTTTTGGTGTCTAAGCCTTAGTTTGTGCCCACATACAAGCTAAGCTCTTAAGTTTGCTTTTTCCCCCTGTTGCTTCGTGTTCAGGACCTCTGACCAAGTAAAGTGGAGATTGACTTGTTTATTGTAGGAGTTCAGAGTGGTTTAATTAGCTACATCTGTTACCCAGCTGACCAGAAAGCAATGGTTGTACTCACCAAAGCAGCATCCCAATAAAATTCTTTTTTACGCAGCTATGTACTATCTAAGCCATTGGCCTGGGGGCCCTGCATAGGCTGAGCTGTTTACAGGCAATGTAACAATGACGGTGCTGACTCAGCTCTCATTTCCCTTCCCCCTTCACTTCCTTGTGTTTTTCCCCTGAAGTTTTTCCCATTTGCAGCCATTAGCAATTGGCTTGTCTACAGCCTGAAATAAAGAAATGATGTTTAGCAGGTCACCTGAGGCTTACTGGGGAAAAAGCCATACCATGAGCATGGGTATTTCTGGGTTGGATCCGCAGCCTACAGTGCTGATATCCAACAGCTGGATTGCATGAAAACAGCTGTCTCAATTCTTTTCTCTCTCTCTCTCTCTCTCTTTTTTTTTTTTTTTTTTTTTTTGTCCAGGAGCCAATATTCTCCGTGACTCTGCTGGGAATGTGAAGCTTGGGGACTTTGGGGCCAGCAAACGGCTGCAGACAATCTGTATGTCTGGAACAGGCATCCGCTCTGTCACTGGCACGCCATATTGGATGAGCCCGGAGGTGATCAGCGGAGAAGGCTATGGAAGAAAAGCAGACGTATGGTGAGGCTTTAACTTTCTGTCCATAGATCAATTTACAGCTTTTCTGGAGCGAGATAAGACATATACATTCTGTTGTCCATTTGGATATCAAAATTCAGATTTTGTCTGGATCGAAAGTGAGAGTGGTTTAAGGAGAACTGAGAGTGGTTTAAGGAGAACTGAAGTTTGACATGACCTGCTGCAGGCTGTGCTTTGCAATGTCAACACACAACTGCTCATTTAGCTTTTCAGAAAAATTTTCCACTTTTTTTTCGACCTGATAGGTGATTTTCTGTTTTCTGCCTTTTTCTGATGTGAGGTTTCCATCCTTCTTATATCCCATATAAGGGAAAATGGGGTTGTTCAGGGAGCATCCATTCATTTTGTTATAAAATGAGAGGTATGCTTATAACACTGTGGAAATGAAAGGAATAGAATTTGAGTATGTTGACAAAGCTTTAAAGGAAAGATACCCAAACCTGGAATAACACAAAAGATACAGGTCAGATCAGAGGTGATCTGAAGCATGCATGAATGGAAAGTGTAGCCATGCTATTATTGGCATAGCCAAGAAATAGCCTGTATTGAAAGGAAAAAGCAAAATGGTCCTGTGTTAAAATGTTACTTTTGGAGGCCTTAAAAAGGTGAGATTATAAAACTAAACTAGACAACAGCGACAAAAGGTGTGTTTGTGTCTCTACGGTAAAGCAAGGCCTATGCTGTTTCCTGTACAAGCAATGAGTGGAAACACAGCTGAAATTCATCTCGTATGCAAAGAGTTAAGTTCTGTAGACTCTTCCCGTTGGGATGCTTGGGGAGAGAACGGAGCACGTGCCCTTCCCCCTGGGTTGATGCAGTTGTGGATTTCCTCTTGGTGCTGACATCGGTCCATTCCCATCAAAGAGACGCTGCCGTTGGCTGGGCTCCAGTTCCTACAATCCCGATCGTTATTTAGGGGGGTCAGAATTTTCCAGTGCAGCGTTAGTCCCAGGGTGGATGCGTATGGCCGAGAGGCTCAAAGACGTAACAAATCTAGCCACCTGGCTTTCCGCCACTGCTGCAGGCCCCCCTCCAATTTTCTTTTTCCTAAATAGCAGAATATGTGAGCTATTTGTTATTGCTGGAGTGA
>NW_010553136.1:10016-25202 GCF_000687285.1 Phaethon lepturus | reverse complement strand
AAGACATGCCTGCTGTTTGCTGAATATCTTAAAGAAACCGGATCTGCTTAAACGGTATAAATCAGTCTAAACAATAATATATCCCTGCTTGCTCTTGAGCAAACCCCCAGCACTCCAGCACACATGGTTTGCATTTTCTGTACTTTCTTCTAGTAAGTCTTAAATGGCTGGAAACCAGTGTAAAATTTTCACGTTGGATTTTAAACCTTGTCAAGAAGTCATTTCTTGCATATTCACTGGATTTAATTCCTTTCCTTCCTTGTCTTGGCAATTGATGCAAGTCTGCCTCTGAAAATGTCTTTTTGTTGCTTTTCACTTCAAAAAGTTTAGTTTAAAGGTAGAAGAGGCAGTTTTGCCTTTTTAATGGAACAATGTGATCAAAACACAGGACTGGATATTAGAAGTTCACTAACTGCTTTTGCTTAATCTGTGGCCTGAGGGGAAGCAATTAATCCTTTCATGAAGAAAAACCAATCACTGCAGCGCTACAGAAACCCATCTTCCCTGTGAAAGTATTGGTGTCACGCTTGCTTCAGAAAGGTGGCTCAGCCATGTCCATCCCCATAATCACATTCTTGCCTTGAATTAGCCTGCAGAGCCCTATTAACTGTACTAGGAATGTTGCCTTAGCGTAACGATGCATCTGCCCTACCAGCATTTTAACTTACTGCCTTCTCAGTTTGGAGCTGTTAAGATGTTAATTATTCTTTGACTGTCTACAGTGCTTGGTTTCTTGTGAAGTGGAGTTACTAGGGGTATTTTTTTCCCACGTGGGCATTCTGAGGCTGTGTGCTGAAAAGGGATTTTGCTGAAATGGCTTTGTGGGGTCAACCAGCTCTGATTCACTGGACCTTGATTAAAAAGTATGTTTCCTACCTTGCAACTCAGCAAGTGCCTTTGAGATACAACAGGAGCAGCCGCACTCGAAATACCACGGAGGTCAAGCAGTGCCTTCAGGGACATCTCCTGTGCACCTCTTGTCCCCCTGTTGTTAATGCCAACGTTTACCAAGGGTAGAATTTGCGCAAAAGGAGAGCTGGACAGATGGCACTTCACAGTTCTGGGTGCAGTGAGAACCACGGTGGAAACCAGCCTCCCTGTCTCAGCACTTTACTGCTAGTCAGACAGTAGTAAAAGCAGCGACGTTGGCAGGTGTGGCTCAGAATCTGCGCACACATGGGACTTGCTGAGCACAAAGCCATTTTATAGCTGTTTTCAGAGCAGAGCTTTACCTTGATGTTGGCTGCTTGGAAGCTCGCTCTGAATACTGTGCATTATTGTGTGAGTCAATTCTCACCTTTTCCCCCCCCACCCCGTCTGCTTTTCCAGGAGCCTCGGTTGTACTGTTGTGGAAATGCTGACAGAGAAACCACCCTGGGCAGAGTACGAAGCCATGGCAGCCATTTTCAAAATCGCCACCCAACCAACCAACCCCCAGCTCCCCTCCCACATATCAGAACATTGCCGGGACTTTCTAAAGCAGATCTTTGTGGAAGCCAGGCACAGACCCTCTGCTGAAGAGCTGCTCAGACATCAGTTTGCACAGCTCCAGTACTGAATTACCTCCCTCGCTAGCAGCTCCTGCTGGGCTTTCGGTGCCCCGTTTGGTCTAGTTGCAACTGCCCGTTGTGGTGCTGCATCTTCAAAATGCCAACTCGGCTGTCCTAGTCCTTTGGGGAAATTATGCCAAGGAACCTAGGGTCTGCTCTTGTGCCTGATACCTTTGTTTGCTGGACTAATGTTTATTCTACCGACAGCTGTCCAAACAGAGCTGCATTTTTGCCCTGGTTACCTTGAAGTGAAATTGCAGCTGGCTGCATGTTTTCTGCAGGCCCAAGGATGGGGCGCTAAGAAGTGTCTCACTGGTGAAGATATCTGAACCAAAGTGGGAACTGGAAGACCTACACTCTTCAGAACAGAAATGTGCAACAGCCACCCAGACCAGCTGTCTACGTGTGGGTTCACTGTTTTCCAGACTGCTAGGGCTTTAGAGGCATCTATAGTACATGAATCCAGCAAAAAGCCATGTGTCATTGAGCATGAGCTCGCTATATAATTATATATTTTTCTTCTTAAGTATTCAGCATCTGAAGGTGTTCAGAAAATATTGATTCAAAAGTATGTGAATAGTGTTATTTTATAATGAAACCATGGATTTTGGGGTGGGGGTGAGGGAGGTCTTTCTAGCGAAATGTCAGGATAATCAGAAAAGTTTCAGCAGAATGCAATCACTCCAGGGCCTGAGATAAGGGCGCTCTCACTGACGTTGAAAAATCCGAAGCTTGATTTCCAAGGCTTAATCTGTCCTAGTGTTAAGACAGTGTTGGTTAGTTTGTGTCCTCATAGCTAACTAATCTGTGCTCCGGCTTCATCTCCCTGGGACTGCTGGGTCTAAACAAAACCCTTCTGGAAGGAAGTTCTGCAGAATGACTTTCTGTTGCACCTATCTTTTTGGATGGTAACTTCCTACCATTCTTTAAACCAAAGATAGTTCATCTGATGCCCAGGAATTTACTTGAGGAAAAGCTTATGTGTTTCTTTGAGGACCTGGCCTAATGGAAAATTGACTTTTTTCACAGGGAGAATTTGCTGGACACTGGTTTTACTTGTGCACAGTAGGATAGAATCAAGCTCAACCCTTCAGTGTGTGTGTTTTGTTTTACAGATGTGCAAGTGTTCTTTTAAGGTTTCCATAAAATATTAGGGCCCTGTTTAAATAAGCTTTTGTACAAGTTAAGTCAAACAGTGAACCAGAGAGAACATTTGTAATGCTAGCATATTTCTAAAATTAACTGGAGATCCCCATACAGGTACCAGCAAAATGTATCCAAGTGATTTTGCATTGGAACGGTAGCCCGTCTCTGAAAACTGAGTTCCTGATGGCTTACTGGCCTCAAATACTGTATCTTGATTGGGGCGCTAATAGTCCTTATTTCACTCATAAAAGAGCAGCAGTTTTTAAGTGCTGGGGATTCAGGAAGTAATTGTAAGTTATCTGCGTGAAATGAAACTAAGAAAAGCAGATGTATAATTAGCTAAAATATTGCTTTATAGAGCAACGCTAAAGGTGTTCTGCTCTTGTATTGGAAACATGTAAGGGTCCACATGCCTCCACTCTTCCCCCCCCAAAGAAAACTTGAAAATTGCTTTCAAAATGCAGTAAAATTAATAGTTTTAAGTGAATGCTTATAGCAGGAGAAGGCAAGTTTTAATGAAACCAAGCTCCTTGAACACATGATAAATAATGTGTTTAATTAAAAGAGGAAAAAAATAACCCTAAGAAACCCCAAACGACCAAAAGCCTTGAAAGGGTTTAACGATCTGAAGTGTTTTTCCTGTGCCAAACTCAAAGCAAGCCAGTAGTGGTTTCACTTTCAGGCTCTCCTGCACTACTATAAGGATGCACTGTTTGGGTTGCAGGCACCTGGGGGGATATCTTTTACAAAAGCCCTTGTTCCATAATTTATTTAATTCTAATGAGAGCACTTCTATTGATCTTTTCCAAACCCGGAACTTGACTCCAAATTGTCAAGACACATGGCCTGACTCTTGGCCTGCACTTCGCTGTCACTTGCACCGAAGGGAGGTGAGGACGTGACACTGCTACTCTGTTCTAGGGAGCTTTTTACACCACTTTGTTGTGGTGTAAATGGCTGCATATGCTGCAGAGGAATGCAAAATCATTCCTGTCGTCTTGATGACAGAAGTAGGGTGGTCAACACTCCTGGTAGCACTCTTAAAGCCTTGCAACTAGCACCTAAATATACCAAAGATTGGAATCTTTTATTCATCACACTTTGCTGCTGCACGTCTGCAGGGTAATCAAGAGTGTGGTGATCCTGTCTGCGTAGGTTTCTCTCTACCCTTGGCTTGTCCTCACTGTATTGAGACCTTTTTTCCTTGCTATCCCACACGTTGTGCTTTGGGAGAGAACAGGGCATGAGGAAATGGTGTAACTTTTAATGTTTCAAAGCAACTAAATCCTCAGGATCCGTTGTGGCTTTTACCTCATATGCGTCATGGAAGGCTGTTCCAGAGCAGAGCAAAGAGCATCGTGGACTGATGGGCTCAGTCCTCTCCCCGCCAGAGCTTCTGGTCCTTCCCACCACCTATGCTGAAATGTGCCTACTCTGTGTATACACTTGTATTCCAGTCTGTATTAATGAAAGTAAATAGCAATTGTACAGTGACAGAGAACATGGGGTGCCAGCTTGGACTTCTTGTATTCCAGTACCTGACCCAATGCCACCCGTTCGGCACAGGAACAAGCCAAAGCATTACTTGTATGTTTGGAGATGCACTTTTATGAATGTAGTTTATATCGCTCTTTTTTAGCTCTTTTTACATCATGTAAACGGTGATGCCTCATACTTTTTTTTTATTTATATCGTAAAAGATCATATTTGGTGATTTTTATATATATCGACTCGACTGTTACGGGGTAGGGGGGAGGATGGGAAATAAATTTGACGCCTTTATGAATTTAAAAAGGAAAAAAAGCAGCTGGTTTTGCAGAGAATTTGCTGATGGTTTATAACAAGTAGAGCCAAGCCAAAATGCGTTCTTTGTTTCCTCACAGCCCTCTTGATTATGGAAAAGGAAGATCTGGATTCCTAAGTCCACTGCTACAGTGAATAAACTTGGGGCCCTGGCAGCGAAAAAGTTTCAAGTGGACATAAATGTAATTATACCTCTAAATTGAATTACGTCTGGCCTCTTTATCCTGGCAGAATTTGAAAAAAACTGGGAATAAACTCATTTAGGGGAGAGTGGAGGAGGGAGTGCCAGGCTAACAATAAGCTATTGTGTCCATTCCAAATGTCACTTTGTGTTTTCTGCTGCTCCTTCCAGGGAGGGATATATAGTGAATATTTGAGTATTGGGATCCTTGATGGAAGGTGCGGCAGAAATGGAGAATATTCTATATGAAGAAAAATACCTTGTAGGAATCTCATTATCCTGAAACAGTTGAGACTGTGAGCAGGAAAATGTCCGAGATTCCCATCAGAGAGGAACTTGGGGGAATGGGGGATTTGGCTGTCCCTGAGCTTGTTAGGAAACAAACTGCTGGCATTTTGGTCGTGGTGTGACGATTCTGTGCATTCCAGGTTATTTGCTTGTTCTCCAGTAAATCTGATCTTTGCCTATTCTACCAGCAGTAGGTTGCAGCAATTTTGGATATTTTTTTTTTTTAATATTTTTGGAGTAGTATTCCAAAGGATTTGAAGATGCTCTAAACAGTTCCCGTTGCCATTAATTACCAAAACAAATTGACCAAGAGGGAGATTGGTACCTGCTCAGGTGACACACGTTCTTTCCAAGTGCCCAGAGCGCCAGGACAATTTGTGAAACCTCAGTAAATACATATCCCTGCTGTACATGCTTTCTCTGGTAGGCAAAGGCCAGATTAGAGCTTAGGGCTGTACAGGGGAGTTGAATGAGATCCCAGCGATTGGTGCTTAGGTTAATAGCTGCTGGATGGAAAGGTTTTACATATTTGAATACGGACAGTCCTGTGGCTGTCACCTCGGTACCTGCCCTTGGAGCTGGGAGTATTCAGTCTGTCTTTAATTTTCAGAAAAAAATAGGTGCCCTCCATAGTTTAATGGCATTTGGGCTTCAGGTCTTTAAACCTCAGCCTTGTTCAGGAGCAAATCTCACTGAGCAGCTCAGAACTTCCCAGTTAGAAAAGTTAGATGTGCCATGGGGCAGTTCAGAAGTGAAGAAAAGAACTTTATCAATACCTGTCTGACATAAGCTGTGCAGAGCAGGGAGAAGTTGCTTTAACCTGGATTGTGCAGAAGACCTTGAACCAGTAGTCTATATATACCGACCGGGGGCTTGCAGTGCAAAGCCAGGCCAATGTATCATCTTATTTACAATAAAATTATCATTTATATGAAAGCCTTTTTGGTGGTTGTTTGCAATACAGTGTCTCTTCCTTAGTAAGTGATGCCTCAAGATAAGTGAGTAAGACAATTAACTAGTTTTCCGTCTAAACAAGAACTTTAACTGAAGGAGGACATTTTTCCTTTCAGGAATTTATTCCTTGGGACAGATGGAGAAGTGTCCTATTTGTGAAGCATTGCTTCTTGGATTAGGTAAGTGTGTGTCCTCTACAAGGCTGCCTCTGAGGAATGTCACATTCATCCATTTTCACTCTTCAAAGAGCGAGGTGGAATGGCTCCATCCCTCTTGTTAGTGTGTAAAAATAGCAACGTCTTCATTTCACCTTGCAGGAGAGTAGCTGGACTGGTTTATTGGCTCTTCATGTGGAGATCCTACTGATGGAGAGCAGGAGCTGAGGTTTGCATTTGGATTTTGCTGTGGTGGTGAGTTCTTTACTTCAGGTCTTGGTCTGTAAATGTTCTTGATTCATCACTGTCTAACAGGGTAGATTGTCATCAGGTGGGGAAAAGGTGGTTGGTAACGAGACCAGGAGGAGATGGTTAGTATGATAATGTCTGATTCCCTGCTTCAGCTGGGAACTCTGGGGAATACCCCAGAGTAGCTTGCTAAGAGGATACTTCCAGCTCTAGTTTGTGGAGCTCAGGCTGCTTGAAAATGTTTTTATTCTAAATACCTGCAAACAGTTGAAGGTTCCTGAATTGTTTCTCCTTTGAATGTGTTGTCTAGTCAATTTAGAAAGTAAAAACTTTGAGAAGTAGGGCCTCCGGACTTCAGGCAAACGGGAGATACCATGAGCTCGCTTCCAGAACTGAAGGCTCCCAACAGAAGTGGAGGAATCTGGGTCGCCTTGCGTAGAGCATACTCGGGATTTGGGACAGGATCAGCTTTGCTGCCCCAGAGTAGGACAAGGGAATGGGTAACCACATTTCCAAATATCTTCAGGCTTTATTTTTTTTCCAGCATACCATCTTAGGAAAGGACAGAAATAGTGCTCCTCTAAAATTTGTCTACACTACTTGCTGAAATGCTCATTTTTTCCTGGTACTGCTCTGTTTGTGCAGCTCCTGGTCTTTGGTGTCACAGTCACTTAAGCAGTGGTTTGAATGCTGCCCTGGTCCCTTGAGATGCTGGCCTCCCCGGGCCCTAACCGCAGCCTTCCCTCTAATCGCCTTTTCCCAGGCCATGGGATAGCTAGTTGTTATGTCAATTAAATACTGAAATATTTGTTAATGTAATAATACGAACAAGTAAGAATAAATGGGTTAACAAGCTGATGCAATAGAAACCCCTGCACATGAAACAAGTACATGTGTGGTGCTTGTGTGCCGTTCCAGAACAGATGAGAACCAGACAAATGAAGTTGTCCTGGGACAAAAATGTTGTGTGGAACCAGAAATAACCACCTCCCACTGCTTCTTGACACCCTCCTTATATGTTAGAACCTGAAAATCCTGCCTTTGCTGAAGGAGGAACTTGAAACTCAGTTACCTTTACTTGAGGCGGTCCCTCCTGAAGCTGACGTGTTCATTCTCCTTTCCACTCAGTATGTTCAGCGGTGGCATTTGGTTTATGAACATGAGATTCATGTCTTGGGCCTGTATGATGGCGTGTTTTCTTCTAAACTCCCCTCTCACAAAAATTAAGTAGCTCTATAGTAATTCTGCTTTCCATAAGTAAAAATGATGAGTTTTTACTGGTGAGGCCGCACCTTGAATCCTGTGTTCAGTGTTGGGCCCCTCACTCCAAGAAGGACGTTGAGGTGCTGGAGCGTGTCCAGAGAAGGGCAGCGGAGCTGGGGAGGGGTCTGGAGCACAAGTCTGATGAGGAGCGGCTGAGGGAACTGGGGGTGTTCAGTCTGGAGAAGAGGAGGCTGAGGGGAGCCCTCATCGCTCTCTGCAACTCCCTGAAAGGGGGTTGTGGTGAGGTGGGGGTTGGTCTCTTCTCCCAAGTAACCAGCGACAGGATGAGAGGAAATGGCCTCAAGTTGTGCCAGGGGAGGTTTAGATTGGAGATTAGGAAACATTTCCTTACGGAGACAGTGGTTGAGCATTGGAACAGGCTGCTCAGGGAGGTGGTGGAGTCACCATCACTAAAGTGTTCAAAAAATGTGTAGACGTGGCACTTCAGGACATGGTTTAGTGGGCTTGGGGGTGTTGGGTTGTTGGTTGGACTTGACGATCTTAAAGGTCTTTTCCAACCTTAATGATTCTGTGAATACAGCATGTGTGGTCCTGACTTGCAACTTCACCATGCCCGTCCGCAGCTGGTGGTTGAGCAGGGGCTGGGGAGAGGGAAGTCTGGAGGCTTGGGTTGAAGGTGGAAATGGTCAGACATGAAACACTGACCAACACACAAAAGAAATGCAGCTGAAAACCTCTACTGCTTTTTTTATTTCTGGTAACTAGTATGGCTGAGGGGAAGGTGACTTAAGGTACATTTCCTCTTTAAATCCAGTTCTAAAGCAAGTGTAATTTAAAATCTCTAAAGAGATTGGCTATACGACACTACTGTCGCTCTTTCTATTAGGACAGTAAAGTCTAAACTAGGAACAATGTCTTCTGGTTTTAATATTGCTTGGGTGTGGGTGTATTGCATTATATCCAGGAAATGCTGGCATGGTTAGCTGTCATGTCACTTGCTCTTCTGGTGTTGATCTCTGCCTAGTGCTCTGTGTCTTGTCCAAAACTGGACATCTGGATGGTATGGATGAATATGGATTCTCACTGATTTTTTTTTTTTTTTTTTTTTTTCAAAAAAAACCCCAATTTTTATTACGTGAATCTGTTGGCTTGAATTTTTAGGGTCCGTAAAATAGCCTTTCTTCAGCTAAAAGGCAGGTTGGTAACGGAAGCCTCGTGCTTGCGTGGAAACGCAAAAGAAAGTTGTGGTGTGTGTAATGCAAATAAAGGTTATTTGTTGCCCCACAGCCGTACTGTTTCTTCGGTGGCAAGACCAGATCTGTGCTTTGTGGGAGAGGAAGTGCACGTGGCAGCGTGCCATTTTCTGTGCTTCGGCTTAAGGGCTGGTTTCAGTGTTGCAGCAGTCTTCGATAGACCCCGGAACAGCCCTCGTGCTGCTATTAAAGCCGCTCTTCTTGAGCGCTCGTTGCATCGCCTTGGAGCCCAAGCGAGCTGCAGCATCCTCTGCTTTGGCTGCAACTTTTCCTGCTTCTCTGGCTGCTCTGTGCTGCAGCAGCAGAAAGATGCCCCAGCAGGGACCAGGTCATGACTTGAAAGGAACTTTAAGTAGCTCACCTCAGCAGGACTGGGTGCAAGCTCTGTGCAGCATCCTCGAGGAGGTTGCAGGCGGTATCTATCTCCCTCGCTCTTGCTTCGCTTGCCAAGTGCTGCAGGCTTCTTTCTGAACCCAGCTGTCTGGACAGCTTCTGTCTCCACATCGCTCTGAACCGTCTTTGTCGCAGGCTGGCGCGCGGTGCCGCGGCGCGGTGCCGTGGCGCAGCCTCACCAGGGGGAGCGCAGAATGCTTCCCCCCACCACGCCAAGTTGATGACTGGCTTCTGGCCGCTCAGAAATTTCAAATAAAAAGCTGTAATTATGTTTGGCAGCTATATATGCTGAGAACTTGTGGTCCTCCTTCTCTTCGTGGATATTTACGCCGTTAAAGACCCCCCAACCGTGGGGTCTGAACATCCTGAATCCTGGTAACTCCATACGTACAGATTGCCAGTTTAGACTGCCAGTCAAGGGAGGCTGCTGGCAGCTGGAATGAGAAAAGCTGGCCCTTATGCTTAAAGATGGAGATCCAAAGCGAGGGTGTTGCAGTAAGAAGTCACTGTGTCCGCTCAGAAATGAGATTTTTTTGTATGTTGTCCAAAAGGTATGCTAAGGTGTGAGGGATTCAGAAAGGAGGTTTCCAGTCCCGGTGGAGTAAGACTAGCTCTCATCATAAAATCAGCTGGATATTAGCTAAACATTAGGACAAAGAGACAATATTGGGGGCTTTTTTTTTTTAATCTGTTTTACAGAAACCTCAGTCAGAGACATTTTAAGCCAGGGTTTCTGTAGTGCTGCTTCTTCTGGTACACCCTGGGAAAGCGTGCGCTGTCGTTCGTGCAGTGCACCACCTTCCAAATGTATCGGGCAACATTTTTGATAGGCTCAAAGTGTTCAAAAAACATCTTCCCACGTGTGTTACCGCTAGGGTTTCCCTGTGTGCAGAGCCTGGCGTGTTAATCGGGGAAGCAGGAGTTCGCGTTCGCGGCTTTGTCTGCAGCAGCCATTCTGTGAAACGTAGCTGTGTCGAACGTCTCTCTCCCATGTGAGTCTGATACTCATGAGATTCGCTTCCCTCCCCTGGTCTGTGGTGCCTGGGTCAGGTTGCTGCAGCCTGTTTCGATAATATATAGCCTGGTCATTGGTTTCTGCTTTTAAAATCAGAAAACGATCATACAGCAGGCTGGAGATCTCACACCTCTTGTGCCTGCACATGCTCCTTCCGTTTCTGCTGCACCAGCGTGAGTTTGCTGTGCCCGTATGAGAAGAGCTTATGGGAAAGTGGTAGCGAATGGGGAGGGCTACTGTCTTGAGACAAAATCCCACATTTAAATTTTTGGGTTGAAGGAGAGAAATGGAACATAATTGTTCTTGCTTAATGGTTTGGTTTGGTTTGTTTTAACTGAAAAGCCAACATTTAAAAGCTAGGGGTTTTTTCCTCCCCTCTCCTATCCCAAAATCTAGCCTAGTTAAAAAAGCTTTGTATCTGATTGCCCCGCTGCGCAGAAAAGGGCAGCAGCCTGCTGAGGTGAGGGAATCGGGAAGTGAGGCCAGCAAGAAACAGGATGCGAAACCGAGGAGTCTGCTTTCATTTTCTAAGCCAACCTTAGGAAGGAAGGGGCCGCAACCCGAACAGCATCACAAGACCCTCGCCGCAGAGCAGTGCCTGCTCGGTTTCTGTTCTATGATGGTGAATGTTGCAGGGCTGCTCAGGAAGCGGCTTTTGTTATGGTGTAAATCTGTTGCCCGCGTGTTGGTGTGAGGAGGAGTAGGCGGCACCTGCGTGGTGGGGACAGTTAAAGCACTTGGTGAGGCTGAAACTCTCCTGGAGCCTTGCCCAGGGTCTCTGTATGCAGTCCCTGCTGTGCTGGCAGTGTAAATCCCCAGGTGGTCCGCGCCCAGAAGAGCTGACAGACCTGCCCTTTAGAAAGCCCTTAACTAAAATGGAGAAATAACTTGTCTAACAGGAGGGACATCAGGCTCCTGGAGTCATCCAACACGTATCTTCCCTGAGGTGAGGCACGACTGCAGCCAGCTTTGCCAGCGAAGGAGAGCTGTGGAGATGCTGCCCGGCTGTTGGTGCACACCCAGAGCCCCAGAGGACTCATATTGGGGGAGCAGTACCGCAGTGACCCAAGTTAAGAACGCTTCTCTGTACATACCATCTGTTCCTCCTGGGACCCCTATGGACTGCCCATACCCATCTTTTTCCCTCTTCAATCCTTAGCTCCAGTTTTCCTGGCTGTGTCTGGATTCTCCCAGACAGGACGTGCTCAGTGGGAGCTGATGTCATCAGTTGGCGATGGAATTAGGGGCTCTTGCTGTTGATATCAAAGGCTGTTGCTCTGCTCGGGGGGCTCTGAAAAGCCCAATTCCTGTAGCATTTGAAAGACGGGGGGTTCCTGAACACTTACTCTTTCAAGCTAGTCTTACAAATTGTGTGTGGAGGAAGGAGGTAAATAATAATTAAAAACAGACTCACCTGGTTTTCACTGCGTTAGGCTCTCCAGCCCGGCAGGTCTTGTCAGGCTCATTAGTTTGTATGGACTATGCTATCCAAACATCACAGCTCAGCAGGTGGGGTTGATCCAAACCAGACCCTGTATTGCCCCAGTCAGCCCAGCTCTGATGCCCGTCCTGCCCGTTGCGCCGGCTGCAGAGTGAATTGAGCCAGCATCTGCTTGTGGAGGCAGGGCACAATGTTTATTGACACGGAGAGGGATGCGAGTAAAGCCACAACATGTATGCAGGGCAAAAGGGCTGGATCTAATTCACAGGACGGTGAATTCCCTTTGAGGGTGGTCTGAGCTCCATGTGGAAGCTGGTGTGCGGCTGCAGCTGGGGTGTAATGCTCTCAGGGTAGTAATGCTGGTGTGCAGTTTGAAATCCCAGGTTCAGTCCCCAAAGGACCGGTCTGCCTCAGTCATAGCATTACACACATGTATCCAGGAATACTTTCTTGATCCTGCATAGGCAGAGGCTCTTTTCACAGTAACTGGGCAGTAAGACGCAGACCTGACCACAACTCCCACCTCCCCGGACCCCTGGGAACACAGGACAAGACAGGGAAGGCTCAGAAACCTTCTATTATAAAAATAAAACAGCGCATGGCGCAGTGTCACGCGTGAAGCTGCTGTGCCAGGCTCCAGCGCAGAACGTACCGATCAAAGGCAAATATAAAAAAGACAGACCACTGTTAAACAGTCGCAGGGCAACATCCTTAAGGCTGAACAATCCCAGCTGAACTGAGCTGATGTAAACCAAGGACCCTCCTTATTCAGAGCCCCAGCAAGGCAGTACTGGTGTGGCAGGAGCTGGGAGCTCTGCTGTGGCTTACAGGCTAGGTTAAGCCCCCAGATCATCTCCTTTTCCCTGGTGGCAGGCCTGAAATGTATGAACACGGCTGGGGTTCCCATGGGGGCAAGTGCTTCTGGTCTGATCTCATCAGTGAGAGGGCTTCAGGTCTGGGGGCTCTACCGCGGTCACCTCTGCCCTGACCTTATGGACCCCTCTAAGCATCCTCCAGAGAGCTGGGCCGCCTCCCTTCCCTTACTGCCCACAGGCTCTTGGGTCCCCTTTGCTTTACATCAGCTCAGTTAGCCCCCGGCTCAGCACTGCTCCGTGCCGTCTCTGCTGGGCTCCAGGGAGGGGTGGGCTGGCCCCGCTCATGCCAACTTGGTCCCACTCTCCACCTCCTTGTGCACCCACAGCTCCTTGTGCTGCTTGCGCCCGAAGCCCTCGTCGTAGTTGCCTTTACTCTTGAAGAGCTGCTGGAAGTGGGGCTTGCAGTAGAATTCCCCGTGGAGCGCCGCGTAGCTGCCCAGGCTGGGGAAGGAGAGCAGGGTTAGCTGGGCTCGGGGCAGTGGGACTTGGCTGCAGTCTGGGGGGGAGCGTGTGAGGCTCAGGGGCACTGGAACAGGGGAGGAAGGAGGAGGAGAACATGCAGAAGGGGACCCTTAGAAAGGGTCAACTGCTTATTTCAGCTGGCTCAGGACATTGTGGGCTACAGTGAGCAGCACTAAAGGTGTGTAAAGAGGAGGGTCTCACAGGGAAGCTCAGCTTTGGCTCTGCGTTATCTAGGAGGAAGCTCTGGCTCAACTCACTGTGGGGTGCTCTCCCAGGGAAAAAACTCTTCTTCCATACTAGGTGGGATTTAGCTGAGACTTGGGACCAGGGGGGCAGATAAAAGCCATTTTTTGCTGTAGCAAGTGGGCTGGGGGTCTCTAGCTACCCCACAAGAGGAGCAAGGGCTGGGATGGGTGGGCGGGTGCGCTATTTGGAAGGGGCATCCCCCACCCAGGCGAGGGAGCGCCACGGTGACACCCATCCACATCACCGTCAGCAAGCACCGCGGTGGCCTCCTGGCCCGGCTCACCTGAGCTTGGTGTGGCAGTGCTTGCAGCAGAAGCAGGCGTTGTGGAAGACGAATTTATCCGCCACCAGCCGCTCCATGGGGTAGACGGTTTTCTGGCAGGCAGTGCACATCTCCTTCACTTGCGCCTTCAGGCTGAAGGACTGGGCAAGGGGAGACCAACGGGAGAGAAGGTGAGGAAGGGGTTTGGGAGATCCTGCGCCTGGCTCCTGCCACAGCCCTCTTCCCTAACGTCTATGCTGCCATTTGGTGGAGCACTGGTTGGCGTGAAGCCCCATCTCCCCTCATCCTCCCTGTACTGATGCTGGGCTGGACTGGGGCTTCGGCCTTAGGCTTTCTGTCCTTCCCCCCTTGCTGTGAATCAGTAGGATGCGGTAAAATTGCAGGTACCTTGGAGCGCTGCACCGTGCTGCCTCCTGAGTTGTTCTTTGCCTCCTAAGACGGGAAGAAGAGAAATCAAAATGAGAGCCTGGACTGACAAACCTGGCGCTAAGGAGGCACGAGGAAAAGACATTATGTGTTGCAGAGAGAGAACTAGGCACCAGGAGGCTGTGGGACTTCCCCGGCACCATGGGGGCAGAGCAGCCAGCTCTCATCCAGCACTGCGCACTGAGACCTCAACCTTGGACACTGGACCGTGTCCTGGCTTTGTTTCTTCCGTGGCCAAGGTACAGCTGACCTCTCTTGTGGTGGTTAGCACCCAGACACAGATCTAGGAGATGTCACAGCATAGGCATTGCAGAGCACAGCCCCGGGGTGACAACCCTCCCTTGCTCCCAGCAACTACTGACGAGTAGCTCTCACCATCTGCAGGCATCGACTACTGTCCTCGGCTACCCAGTGCCACCGCCACGCGTGTCTCCGGCCGCGGAGGGCTGGCACTAGCCTCTCGGGAATAACAGCAGCAAAGCAGAGGAGCCCTGCTTCCGCATGCCTGGGGCACCCCTGGGGCCTGTGGTGGGCAGAGCGGGGGACTGGGCTTTGCTGAGCTGCTGCGGCACAAGCCCCTGGCAAAGCTCCCGCTGTGACCTGCGCTGGCACATCGTCGCCTGCTGGCTTGTACAGCTACCAGCAGCAGCTCTGCTTTGGTGCAAGATGCTGCTCGTGCTCCTTCTGGCCAACACTTACAGGGCTGGAGAGTGATAATTAACCCTTCTCTTGCTGGAGGTGTGCGCAGGGCTCTAGCAACGCTGCCAGTGTGGGTCTTTGCCTGCAGTCGGAGGGCGGTGGTCTGCCAGTTCCCCCAGGGCATAACTGGGGTGCCCCTCGCTCTCATGGAGCATGTTGTGCTGGTTCCCCCCCAGCGGATGTTTTGTTTCTGAGTTCCTCAGACCGACAGCAGCCCGTTCACGCCGCTGCGCTGCGCAGGAAACGCCTGCGCCGTAAGCGAGATCGAAAAGCCTTCTCGAGTCCCCGCAGGCTCTGTGTGTGTGTGTGTGGAGGGCAGGAGGGGCGGTGGGGCATGGCCAGAGTCGAAGACCTGCTCCGTGGGGTTCTGCAGCGCAGTGGGGACGGATGTTACTCAGACCCTGCAGCTGCGGGAGGAGCAACGGGGCAGAGAGATCCAAACACCGAGATGCCTGTACCTCTGCCCCCAGGATTTCAGAGCAGGGTCTCGGTGCACGCTCTCCCATCTGCAGCTGCAACAACTCTTCTCCCAAATCAGCTCCA
>NW_010553136.1:7149-9990 GCF_000687285.1 Phaethon lepturus | reverse complement strand
GCTCTTCCCCTTCGCTTGCCCCACTCTGCAGCCCCACAGTCCTGCACCCGCCCCAAGCTGCCTGTTTGTGCAGGGACCCACTGGGTCCCCGTCAGCCACCTGCAAGTATTTTAGCCTGCTTTTGCACTGATTACAATGCTCCCTTCTTTCAAACAGTCAGGATCAAAGGGGTGAACACATTTTCAGCAAGGTGGACCAGCCACGACCGCTTTACAACAGACTGGCTCACCCTCTGCACTGTTTGTTCCCAAGGCTGGGGCAGTGCAGCCCCAGAACATCACCCCACTGCCTCCTTGTCCTTCCTCTTGCTGCTCGTTTGGCTCTGCCCTCAGGCTGAGCTTCCATCCCCATTCCTCCTGCTTTGTCCTTCCCCATCGTTTCGCCTTTGTATTTTTGGAAAGTTTGTCTAAGAGACGCACAGGAAACTCTCACTTTGCTGAGCTGCCTCTTCAGACGTTTCCCAGCTGCTCTCATTGACTGAGGTCAGGGACGTGATTTTCTTCTCACTCCCACAAGGCTGGAAGAGTAAGCCAAAGTCAACAGCGGGACATGGGCAGTGAGGAGACTCGGGCCGTGTAAAACCAGTTGCATCCCTCGGTACTGGTAAAACAACCGCAGGTGCTCTCCTGGGGTTAGGATTTAATATACTATTTCCAGGCTCAGCTGACCAGAGCTAAGGAAAATGTTGCCTCTTTGGAGCTGGAATATATCCGTTCCCAAGGCTACAGGCAATCCACTGTTGCTCATCACTTCTCGGCAGCCTTCTGGCTCCGATCAGGCACACTATCTATTTCATATCTGATATATCCTCCCTCGGGGAAGGGCCATATCCTGTCCCAGCAGGAGATGTTCTTGAGCCTTTATGTTTTTCCATCTCCAATCCTAAGCAACTCGCATGCTCTCAATTGTGATCACAGAAAGCCATGGAAACACAAACAAACAGACAGCAACTCGAGACGAAAGCAGGGTGAGCAGCTCTGTACGGACCAGAGCCTGGACACCGGCGTTGCAATGTGCTCAGCAAACAGCACCTTCTGCTGGAACATTCCTGCCCCCAATTTTGTTGTTTGAGTAGCAGTGACGGTGCCTTGGATCACCCTAAAATGTCAGGTGCAGAATATAGTTTCTGTACACAACCCTCCATCCCTGAGAACCAAAACCCAGTTTGAAATTCCCATACAAACCACAGGGGATGCTACGTACATGAGTTGGGGGTGGGCTGGCGGGTCCCGTGGCCTGGAACATGGTTCCTTCCCCTCCTCCGTCTCTATTTAATCCTGAGCTTGAAGTCTGTGGGCCGATGTTCCCTGGGGAGGCGTCTAAGACAGATCTCTTGCAACACCTGGAAAGGAAATGTCAACAGGAGCGTGGCTGGTTTCATCACCCCAAGCCCGGCAGCTGTGCAGCGCTGCAGGAGCTGGTGCGTGACAGCGGCGTGCTCAGAGCTTCCTTCATTGGGTCGGTGCAGCCTCTCTGGTCTAGGGATTTCTTGAGAAGAGATTGAGATCCAAGAGATTTAGGCACACCGGACTGGACTGGCAGACAGGAGATGCAGGTCTGGAATACTGCTCAGTTTTAGGAAGCTGGCAAGTGATCTGAGGCACTGAGCTCTAGTCCCATATAAAGGTATGGGGCTAGGATGGGAGACGGCTGCTGGAAACATGAGCAGAAGGTGATGTGACAGCTTCTGCTCCAAGCCCACATGTGGAAGGCAATTGCCAGGCAATGGCCAAGCCGTTAGCAGCAAGGCTACGACGCCCAGCCAGAGCTACTGTCCTGCCAAGGCAGCGAAACCAGCACCCAGTGTTTCCCTAATGCAGCCACTAAAGGACTGGTGTTGCTGGAGCATGGACTGTGATTTTAGTCTAATTTTAGCCCAGAAAAGCCTTGCTGAACAGAGCGGATCACAGCTCAGCAGAGCGAGTGATCAGGATTTTGTCTTCTCTGGGAAACCCACGTTGCCTTTAGGCTGAGACCCGTAAGCTGTGGCCTCTGTGTGACGTGCTGGGTGCCCAGGAGGACACATTTGACAGGTCTTGGACCAGTTTTAATGCAGCACAGAAAAAAACCCACCAGCATCGCAAATCTTCCCTTTTGGTAAAAAATAGCTGAAAAGGCGCTGACAGATCCTCGGGGGTTTTTCCCCATTGCGCCTTACCTTCAAAACACCCATAAAAGGTCAGGCTTGATGAGCCCTGTTTTACATATGCAAGACAAGAGATGTGAGGTGTAGCAAATGATGCCGAGGGAGGAGCGGAGCAGGGAATAGGAGGGCGAAGGGGTGGCTGTGCAGCTCTGCAATGACGGGGACGTGTTGGGGGCCGGCAAACCAGCACCCCCACTCCTGTCTGGGGCTGCTTTCCTCTCCTACTGAAATCTCTCATCCTCATATTGTCACCCCAAAAACGTTCCTGCTGCCTAAGGGCTAGGGTAGAGCCTGAGAAAGCCCAAGGGCAGGAGATGTACCGGGGTGGAGGGCTTGGGGCTGGGCATATCTCCACAATGCCAATCTCACGGTGACATTTGCAAACATGCCCTGGGTTTTGGGGGCTCTTTGGCTGCCTAAAAAATCCCAACACCGAGCAGCTAACAGGCTTGTGCGGTGCCCAGCAAAGCACCCAAAATTAGTGGCTGCTTTCAGAGTTGAGAGACCTTTGCTGCAGGTCCTGAGCAGTGGCTGGTGGGCTGGGCTCCCCTCGCAGCCCTGGGGAACTGGACAGCCCTGGTCGCAAACATTTCACAGCCTCGTCTGAGAATACGGCTCCGATTTTACCTAAATCATTTCCCGTCTCCTCTGCGGTTTGCTTGTTATTTCCTGCTCGCCGAGCGGGGCGGATGGCA
>NW_010553136.1:0-7118 GCF_000687285.1 Phaethon lepturus | reverse complement strand
GCGGCGGGCGGCGGCCGTACGGCGTGTGCCGGGGGCCGGGGCAGAGCTGCCCCCCTGCAGAGGCTCGTGGCCCAAGCCCACAGCCCCTCTCTGCCCGCCGTTGCCTGGGACAGGACCTTCCCTCTCACATCACCGGAGTGTGTACGGTGCATACAGCCCAGCGCAGACCCCGAGGGGAACTTGAGGAACCCGGAAAACCGCTCTGGTCCCTACCCCATGCACACCTCTAATGCGAACGCACAACCCTCCCCTTTCTCACCTGCCTTTCACCTTCTACCCTGCCTTTGCCACAAACGTTTCTCCACCCCCAGCTTCCTTTCCTCTTCCCTCACAGCTCTTCTTCCTCCCCTACCCCAGCCACCTTCTTCCCCTTGGTTTCCCCAGTCTCTCCATCATCCCCCTCTTGCCCTTCCCCATACACACATGCTCCCTGGCTTCTTCCACCTACTATTTGTTGCTTTGCTTCTCTTGCCCCCAAACCCTGTTCCCTTCAATGCCATCCCACTTACCCTACCCCATGGCTTGATGTTCTCCATCCAGCCCCATCCTCCAGGTCTCCTTTCTCTTAACGTCCCTCTGCCCCCCTGTGCACATACCCTGCTCGCACTCCGTGCCCACACACTCCCAGCCTTCGTTTCAAACGAGAGGTCCCCTCGGTGTAGCTGCCCTACAGGTTTCATGTGAGTAGAAGTTGCTAAACGTCCTGCCTGCTGAAGGACAGGAGGCAAGAGCAGAAATCTCAAAGGGGAAGGGTGTGCTGACGCGATAAGGGAAACAGAACAAGTTAGAGACCGCAGGAGGGTTTCTAGGAGGCTCGCAGCTGCTGTCTTTGCCCTTCCAAGGAGGCATTAGTCTGCGCAGGATGGGATTTGAGCCTGAGACAGTCAACATGAGCCTCCATGAGCAGAGGAACCCCACTGGCACAGGCCTTGCTTAAGGAGATGCTGCCACATTGACGGTATGAAGCCTTCACAATGGCTAGGGCAACCCTCCAGCGCGCAGCGGGGGCTCGCTGATCTTCCGAGGAGCGCGGAGGGCATCTGTGACAAAGCAAAAAGCCAAGTCTAAGTCTCCATGGTGGAGACCAACACCACAGCTGCTAGAACTGACTTCTCCAAACCTCTGTTCCCTAGGGCTCCTCAGCAGCCTGGGAAGGCCAGACTGAGGGCTGTCCTCTTCCAGTCATGCAGCCAGCAATTTCAGGTATTTGGCTCAGGACAAGGTGAAAACCCCTTTGCCTTACAGCCTCCATTGTTCCTCCCCCTCCTGGGAGCATCTGATGGCTGGTGTGGACAAAAAAAAAACCTTTCTCCAAGGAATCTGGGCTTGTGCCGTCTACCCAGGGAGACGGAGCAGCTTCTGATGGCAGCACTGGTGGCCACAGCACGGCAGACACAGTGGATCTTAGTGTGCTCCAGAGACTCGGCACCACAGCCAGCAGGATGCACTTGGTGCCTGAGCTGCCAGCTCTGCCTGCCCAGGTCATCACCGGCAGCCCCGGGCAGCTGCCGGTCCTGCGCTGGGGGCTCTTCTGGTGATGCCAGCAAGCTGGTGTTCGACCTGGGACCGTGGCGTTGGAGCTTGTCTGGCATCCGCAGGGGACGTGCGCCTGATGCCGTGTGAGAGCAGCTAGAGAGGTGCTACAGCTCTGTCTTTTAGCACCGAATGGAGAGCAGTTTGGGGTGAGGAAGGCAACGTTCATCCCAGAAGCTGTGCGGTTGCAGAGCTTTTGCCTAGCAGCCTCTCCCGTCCCCTCTCGCCTTCCGGCCTGACCCTGGGGCAGACGTAGGGAGGGGGAAGCATCTGGGGTGGCCCCTCGAGGAAATTCCCCAATCCTCTTGGCAGCAACCTGTCTCCGAAGCATCGCGTTTCCCGCAGCCGGGACGGGTGCGGGGAGCCTTTCCCCCTTCCCCTCACCAGTGGGGCCGCCCGGGCTGCCCTCACTGCCGCGCCAGCCTGCTCCCAGCGGGCCCCAGCCCGGCGCAGGCTAATGGCCTCTCCGAAAGCCGATGGGTTTCCGGCACAGGAGAGCAGCGTGACTGCGGAGGGCGAGAGGCCCCTTTCTGCCATATGGTTCCCATTAGCAGCCCTGTGGAGTGTATGTTTACTGCTGGGATCACTGCACCGTTGCAAGAGGCTTTCCCAAAGGCAAAGTGTGGTGTGGGGGATCTGGGCCCCTTCCTCCTCCGTCCTGGGAGGATGTGGAGCATCCCCGGCAGCACGGCGAGGCACGGGCGGGGGCTCAACACCTCGGAGAGGCTGTCAAGCCTCTCCCCCAGGAAATCGTGGCCTATGCCGATTGCTGTGGGGCCTCATGTCCCCGAGGTCACGCACAGGATTAGTGCAGCCTACACACACGGGACAACTGCTGACCCTCCAGCTCCATGGCCTCTCTCAGCAGGACTGCACAGGGAGGAGGTGAAGAGGAGCTGGAAGAGCCCATTTCCTGAGCCTGGGAATCACCCAGCTCGCTGCCCAGCTGGCCCCTGTTTCTGCAGCCTCGGGGCCTCATGGCCAGTCCACGCCACGAAACAAAGCGTGGTGCAGAGTTGGCGTCAAACAGGCCAGCGCCAGAACTGGGCACAGCACTGCCAGCGTCCCCAGCGCTGCTTCATCTTCTCAAGCGTGGAAAGAGACAGCAAGATGCAGTTTGGGGAGGAGGATGGAGCGAGCCCAATGGTCATGGCTCCAGTTTTAGCCACGGAAGACCTTAATTCAGCTTCAGATCTTGGCTCCTTTTGTGGCTTCAAGCCAACCACTTGTCCTCACCAGTATCTGGGACCCAGGGCAGGTCGCTGCTGGCTTGCCGCAGGGTGGAGGACTCCAGGGAGCAGCGGCTGGGCCACTTCTGCAGACACCGCTACCCTGTTCCTCAGGTTTCTGGAGAGCAGCCCCACCACACGGACCTGCGTCTGCCTGCACCCCATGGCACGGAGCTACCTTCCACCAGCCTGCCCCACTAATCCGCTTTCCGTCCACGTTCTGCACCCGGATTGCCTCTTGAAAGGCTGCCAGCGGGCAGGAAATCTGCAGCCGAAATGCTGAGGGATGCTGACAAGGAGCAGTTGTGGGGAGGAACAGGCCTGCCTTTGTCAGGGCAACAATGGAGGACCCACACAAGCGAGGAGGGAGCCCGAGGGAAGCCCCTGCTCACCCGCTCTTGTCTCCCACCTTCATCCCTGCCTTGGCTTGCCTCCCCTGCAGAGTAGGTGCATGGCCCTGGAAGGACCAGGGCCAAGGGGGACAAGGCTGGTCCCCAGTCCCTGCCTCTCAGCGAGGGGGCAGATGGGGCAGGAGGATGCTGCCGGGATTCATCCATTTTCCAGATGCAGAAACTGAAGCACAGAGCAGCCCATTCCTGGACTATGGCCGTGTTTAATGGCATCCATCAAAAATCATGGTCTGAAGGGAATCCCTGCTCCCTGGGATCTCCTACCTTGCCTAGGAGCTCAGATAGAGCAGACAAATACAGCAGAAATCCTGCTGGAAGGATGAGAAGAGCCTCTTATTCCAGGCAGAGACAAATCCATCTCAGATGACAGAGCAAGCGGCAATGGCCAAAAATTGGGACGTTCAGGTTGAACATAGGCAAAACTGCTTCACTAGGAGAAAGACATGGAAGCTCTGCAGCATGGTACTAATTAAGTGCAATATAAACGTGGTGCAAAAAAGCACAATAGGCAAATAGCAGTTCGTGCTCCTTCCCTCCCCTTTTCAGTTTTTCCATAGTCTCTTCCATAAACCGTGTTCCACCTGGAAACCTCACCTTCTGGTTTCCTACATAAATGTATATCCGTTTACCGTTATACTGGCATTATGTTCCTAGTTCTTCTCCTACCATCACCTCTGCCTCTCAGAGGGATTCATAAAGAGTAACCACGTTTCTTATTAGTCTTATTCTAGCAGGAGAAGCCAATTCCTTTTAAACTGTTCTCATAAGGTGGGTTCTCTGTTCCTACAGCCACCTTGGTGCCCTGCTGCAAAGTAGGCTAGCTGCCCTGGATGCACCACACTAAAGGAGATCTCAGACCTTTCTATTCCAGTATGAATGCTTCTCTGGAACTGAAAACATCTGGCCTGATGTGCTCTTCTTCTGTTACCTCTGCCAGAAATCCTAGATGCTTTTTCTTCTTCAGTGCCTTCCACATGCTGAGGTCCCTCCAGGCTACAGCAGAATTGTGTTGCAGCTCCACAAGGACCTGCTCTGGCACAACTTACTTTCGCCATTTCTAGGACTCGAATCCATCTTCCTGTTTCACTGATCTGTTTCTTCTCACCATGGGCAGATCTCCTGATTTCTAAAGGGACTGTTAACAAGTTCAGTCCCTAGATCTCTCCTTGTGGAAGGATCCAAGTGTCCTCCTTCCATTTTGCCATCTCTTCCCTATCCTCTTTCCTGTCTCCACCTAAAATAATCATTTCCTTAGGGTACTGTGTCAAGTGCTTTCCTTAAATCCAGATTCATGAGGCCCTGTTGTTTCAGACCTCAGTTGTCATATCCAGGGAAGATACTGAGCCAACTTGACATGATCTGTGTTAAAACCACACCGCGTCTTTGATTACTCTTCCAAAACCTGTTCTAGAAACTCACCTTTTATTGTACTCCAATTAATGGACCGTTAATTGCCTGTAATTTCCTCTTTCCCCAACCATAACCTGTGAATGTTATGTTGGTTAATCTCCTCTCATGGAATATGACCTGTAAAACACCAGACTTTGGACTGGTGGGTTAGCCCATCTCTTGAGCTCCCAGAGAGCCCCTGCTGAGAGCTTCTGCTGTTTCGCCATCTGCAGACGCAGCAAGAGCAGGAGTGAGTCCTGTTTCAGGCACCCCAAAACATAGCACAACCACTTTCCATGGTGCCTGCCTCCGCACCACCCCTGCGAGAGCTGATGTGTCCTCCTGCGTTTGCTGTCCAAGTGCCGATTGTGTAAAAAAAAAAAAAAAAGCCACCAAAATCTTATTCACAGGTTAAATCTCTCAAAAGATCGTTCTTTTTGAGCTGCCCTGTCTATTTTCAGCCTTCACCTCCATCCTCCCTTTTAGGATCCAAGATGCCATACAGGCCAGTATAGGATCTCGTGCCCTGCAAGGCCACGGGAGTTCAGTGGAGCGGGTGTGCTGGGAAAAGCAAAGCCCCGAGAGGCATGTCAGAGGTTGCTGAGGCTCCTTGTGTCTCAAAACCTTGAGCTGGCCATATGGAAAGGGTTATGGGCACTCCAGAGGAGTGAGAAATATGTCTGAAGTGTGATTAATATTGATTGCAATAATCCCTTCACCCAGATTTAATGTTTTCCATCCCAGAGCTTTTGCTAACAGCTAGGTAAGCTCTGCAACACCCCCAGATGGCAGATAAAAATGACTTAACTGGAAAGTGAAAGGCAGACACCTCCGGGAGAACATGGCAGCTGCCTGACAATGGACAACAACCCTGCAAAAGGATGGCGAAAAGAAAAACTCCATCGCCATGTAGGACCAGAGAGTGTAGTTGTGGGCTCACAGGACTGACTCGCTGAAGGAAACCAGAAGAGGAACTCCCTTCCCTAATGAGAACACTCGTGGGATTTTTGTTGACCAAAAAAGGTCAGGAACCTGGTTTTGAGCTGTAAGAAAAAGAAGGTGCATCCAGTCACTTTGCAAAGCCCAAGAAGCTGGTTCTGACAGACCTTCACTTCTTAACTGGGAATTTGCTTCTTGCAGGGCTCCCATTTAAAAAGGATGTTAATGCTGGAGCCGTTTCGGACTAGGCTTGATCGGTTGCCCTGCAATTATTTTGTAATCTACATGAATAATGCTGCAGATGTGCTACTCCTGGCTTTAAACACACGACAGCTCAGCTGAGGCACCAGATGTCTTTCCTGTGAGAGCCCTCACACGATGCCTTCGGTGGACAAAGCCCAGTTTCCAAGGCATGATCCAGGCTGCTGAATTATCATGTTCTTTCAGAACTGATGCTCACCCATCCCGTGAACAAAAATCAGCAGAAAATTGATCAAAAATATGACCTAAAAGGTAGCTTAGCTGGTCTCAAGTGATCCAAGGGGATTAGACAGATCAGACTGGCTCAAAATGTGGTAGTTACAGCACAGGCCTGGGACTCAGGAGACCTGGGCTTGATTCCCAGCTCTGCTGCTAATTTTTGGGTGACAGTGGGCAAATAATGTCATTTTTTCTGTTCCCTTTCTGCACACCCCCCATGAAAACAGCCACTCTCCTTTGTGAAGCCCGGGGAGATCCCTGGCTGTTAAGGGTTATGTCAGAGCTCAGGGTATTTGTGTTGTTATTAAATCTCACAGTCATGCAACAGCCTCCCCAGGGAAGTGATGAAAGACCTGTCGCTGGAAAGGTTTAAAGCCAGGCTGGATGAGGCAGTAGGAGACACACCATTGAGAATTAGCAGGCATTAATGAAAGGGGATAAGAGAGTCAGGATCTAACAGGTTTTCTTCCACCTCTGCTTTTTCTGATCAGCTTAATAAAATGGATCTGTCCAGCCCCCCTCTGGCACGTCCTGCAGCACACAACAAAGGGGAAATTACAGCCCAAACGGGGTGCACAAGCCCCGAAATGCTTCCCCCCAAGGTGCCCGCTGCAGCGGATCCAGTGAACACTGGCCTCCGCTTGCTCTTGTCCCCATGATATGCTGGGCGCAAGCCCCTCACCCCCCCAGCCCACGCAGGGCACAGGGTGCTCGCCCCCCCTTCAGCAGCATCGCTCCCCAGCAGGCTCCTGGAGCTCAGGCAGTGTCTCCTTGCCCCCGCCTGACCCCGGCAAGGCCACCCAGGGCCGAGAACAGACCCCCTTGTGTTTCCCCCCACCCTGAATCTGCTTCCCGCGACCACCTCGGCTGAGCCTCCTCCCAAAGCAAAAAAGTTCCCGGTGCATCTGGGTGGGACCTCCTCCGGGGGGCTGTGGAGGGGAGGGTGAACCCCCCATCCGCTGCGTGGCCCCTGGCCAGCGGTGCTGCTTCCCGGGGTTCTCCCTGTCTTTGCATTCCTCCCTCCTCTCCATCCCTTTCTCCGTGGGCGCCTGCCTCTCTCCCTCCCCACTGCTCGGTCGTGCTCTCTCCCCCAGCCCTCCCACCACTGAGCAGAGCCGCGATCCGCAGCAGTCCCTGG
>NW_010553135.1:0-5301 GCF_000687285.1 Phaethon lepturus | reverse complement strand
GGAGCCATGTTGTGCCTGTCCCGGCGCTCTGTGTGCTCGCAGTGAGGGAGGCCCTTCCGCCCCGCCGGTGCCCCGTCAGTTCTCTATGACCTCTTCCAATAGGGCCGGTGAAACCTCAGTCCTGTTACAAGGCAGCATCTAAAATCACCTTCTTGCGGGAGACACTGAGGAATGACGGTTAAGTGTATCTTTTCTAGAGAGAATACAGGTTTTAAACTAATTCACTTAACTGTCTCAATTTCTGAGTACTGAAAACTTCACTGGATGTAATTCTGTAGTTGGATCCCTCTATTGACACCTGTACAAAACCATTGCACAGGTGCACTCTCCATAAAGGAGGGGCTGGGGTCTGGTGGGTCCCTGGGCATCACCTGGGCCCACAGCACCCTCTCAGCGGGGCTGTGCCTGCTCAGCCTGTTCCCAGGCAGATACCGCCTGTGTACGTGGCCACCTCGAGCAATGCTGCATGCTTAAAACCTTTAGATCCCACAGGCTTGGCTTTAGTTGTGTCTTCCAGTATTCCAAACTGGTCGCTGAACTCCCAATGTATAAGGGCACTTTCTGATCAGTGCCCCACAGAGAGGGGCAGAAGACGATCACCAGCCACCAAGGCCATCGTGGAGTTGGCTCCATTGCCCACTGCCAGCAAGGTAACACCCCTCACCATCCTGACATCAGGGGGCCCTGCCACCCTGCATCTTGCGTGCAGCAGCGTTCCCTTCTCTGTAGATGTCCACTTCTGAGAGCCAGACTGGATGCAACATCAGGTCAAGCTGCATGATGGTGGATTGATGGAGGATTGCCAAAGCCAAGCCAGAGCCTGGCCCCACAGAGGGAGGCTGTAGGGGTACATGGCAGGGCAGAGGTGGAGATGCTGAACCTCATGTAGGGTGTGCCTGCAAAGGGCTCCGAGTGATGACTACCACCAAGACCTGGTGACGGCCTTCTGCCACAACCATGGCAGCCTCTAGAGACTGCTTCCTGTCAGAGTCCAGTATTCTCTGACCAGGCTTTTTTAGATATTCCACAAATGGAGGGTCCAATGTTTAATACAGAGTTTACTAATTTGAGGCTTTTTGCATTTACAAGGGTTTTCCATTTAGTAGGGTGATACAGAAATCGCAGTATAAACATACATTCCATTTTGCAGACTATTGCATTTCCAATATACCGTGGAATCACAATGTAGTTGTGAATCTCATTACTGGTCTCTAGAATCTGCTGATTGTCCCAACACTGGCTGTCCCCAGTTGCCAGGAAGGGATATGTGGGCTGCAGCTAGCTGAAGCCTGGAGCTCTCTCTTTAGAGGTCCTTTGTTCATTGTTTTTGACATTTTTGTACTTATTGTTGGGATGAGCCACATATACACCCCCTATGCTGGTCAGCTTCAGCTCATTGCCACGGAGTCTGCAGTGTGAAGTCTGTGTCTCATCTCTTCCCACTTGCCGTACTTCTCAAGGCCTTCAGTATCACATCAGGCCTGTATTTCTCTCACTACGTCATTGTGCCAGCACTGTAGATACCTAATTTGACATGGATAGAAGAAGTGCTTCCAACTATTCTCTTTACAAAATTATGGTCACATTGGACAAAGATAAAAAAATAAAGCAAATAGCTGTATCAACCTTACAAATTTAGCTGTCACAGCTAAAACAAGTAAAAGTTTCAGGCAGGCCAAGAAAAGTTCACAGAGAGCAAGCTTCACAGCCCCCAGCCTGAGGCCTTCTAAACTCAGTGCAGAGTTCAGCCACTACTTGTTTTCTTAAGTGCTTCACACAACCCTCATAAAACTATTATACTTGCTAAATTACTATGATAAGGTTTAGAGCCAAGCTGAGAAACTTGTGCAGCTAAAGAGACCTGTCCAACAGGCACCATGGTGGGGAGCATATTTATTCCCTCCTCACCCTCTGGGTCTGGTGGAGCAAGACATGCATACATGGAACTTGAAGGTACAACCACTGTGGAGTGAGGTTTTTCTGGCAGGAGGTATAGCTCAGCACCTCAGACTTGCCTCAGAGTTTGTGGTGTCTGCACTGCTCCAGCTCTTAGTCGTAGATGGAGTCACAGCAGGCAAATTCCCGTGCTGAGAGAACAACAGGGCTCTACAGAAAAGTTAAAAGAAAAAAGCAACATACCTGTTATAGCTACCTGCATTAAAAAAAAAAAAAATTGGAATCATAGTGTCATAGCATTAAACAGCTCCAATGCGTACACAAGCTGTGTTATTTTAAGAATAATTATACCCCTAAAACTAGTTGGGGATATGCTGTTCTGCTAAAAGTCTGCATTTCTTTAACTCAGGGACAGACAGTTACACAACTGTTCTTCACGCTTAGCTGATTCAGCCAGCCTGTCTGAAACAAAGGCATCCTCTGCTTCCCTCTGGTATTGAAATGAGTTTGGCTTCTTTTGCAACAGTTATGGTCAATCACTCCATTATTGTCCCTAACTCCTCAGAGCATCTCTCCCCTGTGTGTGTACTGTGGGGGGCAAAGGGGTCCTTGAACTGGTCACAGCCCTGTGACTGCAGCAGGAACTGAGAACCTCTTTGGAGCCCACCAGATAATAGCAACTCTCCTGAAACTCGCTGTCCTGATGAACAGATACAACCTGGACAGCCAGGCCACTGCTGGGAACTTACAGCTGCTTCTTTATGAGTCACACCGAGCAGCTCCTACCTGACCTTATCAGCTTTGCCCAGTCCTCATGCAGCACGGATGCCTGCAACCTGCATGTGGCTGCCCATGCTCTTGGCAAGCATGAAGGAAGCCCCTTGGCCGCACTGAGCTTGGCAGCTGCCACCGCATTTCCAGCACCAGCCCTAAGTCTATCCTGGACTGGTAGCCCTCAGGTGCCTGGGCGCAAGGATCTTCCCAGCACTTCATACACCATCCCCCATGAGATCCCTGCATCATCATGGTCTCCCCAGCATCTGTGGGGAGCCTCTGATGATGGAGCATGTCCAGCATTTCCAAGTGTCCAGCTGGAGCCCTGGCAAAGCCAGTAGGGTCTCCTCCCCACACTCCTCCTGATGAAGGAGACAGGCCAGAGCTGCTCTTGCTGCTCCCTCACTGCCCGTGGTAGGAGACGGAGCCATGGGGGAGGCCAAGGGAGGACATGGCTGGTTGTTGTGCAAGGGGCTGCAGCCAAACCTGCTCCGCTCCTGGCAGGAGCAGGCAGTGCTTGCCTGGAGTTCCAGCTGCCCAGGAGGAGGAAGGCAAGCAGCTCCAAGGCTTGTTTCCACTGTGGCAAGGGGTAGCCATGAGTCCAGCACTGGGAGGGAGTGTCATCAAAGCCATAGTGCCAGCAAGACGGTCAGAAACCAGACACAGGAGCAGGCAGAGGAGCCAAAGAAAAGGGCAGAGAAGGAGGTCAGGACACTGGCAAGTCACAAAAAAGCTAAAGAGGCTTTGAATGTTGTGAGGGAGGCCAGCAATTCCCAAAGCTGTAGAAGGACTACAGCAAGAGCACCTGAAAGAACAAGACAGAAACTACTAATCTAGAAGAAATGGTACCCAAAGCAAGGCCAGAAGGTAGGAGTGAGGGAACACACTGATGGATATCGGACACTCAGGGATTGGGGTCAGGGACAGAAGATATAGAAAGGCCCTTGTGCTGTAAAGAGTGAAGGAGCATCCATTGCCTTGTTTCCGCAGACAGTGAGAGGTCTGTGTCTTGCACCCCAAAAACTTCTTTCTCCTGTACTCCTCAAAATGTCTGTGGATAGGAGTTGGCCTAAACAAGCTGTCTGCAAGGCAGCTCAACTCTACCTTTAGCTGTCCAGTCAGGAGTTCCTCTCTCTCTCTATGTATAGATATTTAATGCAACTTAGTCCTAAAGTCCGAACAAAACCTTAGGGAAACATGGGAAAGGAATGTGTTTCTTAGATGTGAAGTAGCTGTCTTCTGTTTCTTCTGGGCATGCCTACACAGTTATGATAGTGAAGCCCTGAGCACGGTGCCAAAGCTTAACACTTTCATCACCTGTTCCCAATGCTTTGCTGTAAGATGACCACAAGATGGAGAGTAACCTGGGCAGACTGCTGAGGATGCTTGCAGCATGCAAACCTGAACAGCTGAGAGGCAGTTTAGGAAGCTGCTCCTGCACTTTTCTCAGCTGTTGGTGAGCAAGTCACAGAAGTGGGGAAGACTTGCCTTCAACCTGGGCTGAACCATGGTCTAGCAGCTGGCATAGTGAGGAGCGGGCAGGAGCTCAGTCTGCTGATCTCTGGGAACATACTTGTTTGTGCAATTCCCCAGGTTATGCAGCTGCTTGCTGCAGACCGAGCCTGACACAAGGAGCAAATACAGACAGTTACTTGCCTACAGTCATTTGGTTACACTCACTATGTTCCTCAGCCCTGTGCACGCCGTTAAAAGCAGTGAAAACTTGGGGGATATCTCACCATGTTGGGTAATATTGAGCACTTATTACATAGGTGTCTCTGTATTTGCCCACAAATTTTAAAAAGTCTTGCACATTCTCAATAAACACACAAAAAAATCAATGAATGCACAAAGGTTAAGATGGGGTTTGCTTTGCAAAGGCTAGTGCTGGCCCTCTGCCAGTCTGAGCAGGTGAATGGACATGTTCATTGTGTCACATGTCACAATGTGATGGGCACAGCCTCTTGCAGGCTCTTGCAGGCTTCCATTTCCGGGACTGTGAGGCAAAAACCTGGACCAAACAAGTTTCACAACACTGACCTTATGTACCTTGGTAATCGGGTACACCACCAGTACCAGGTCTGATAGGACATTTCTGCTGTGGGAAGGGCACTCGACACAGTGTGAGCAGTTTCTTCTCCCAGCCCCGTAAGCCCAACATGGCTGTGGTTCATTGGAGTGCACAGGACTAAAACCCACACTTACAGCAGGGCAGGTATTCAAAACTGCTGTCAGTGACAGTGAAGTGCTAGTTGCCTCATTTCCTTTAATTCTGCAATGTTCATGAGATCCCCTGATCATGAGATCTCAGCACGGGGTGATGGGCAGGCAGACATAGGAGAAGACGACTTTGAATACTTTTTAGCATTGAAGCTTTAATGCCAAGTAGAGACTTAGGCCGTTTGTTCAAGAAATTATGTCAGCACAATGAGCAGGTCCAAGAGATATGGACTTCCTGGGCCTTTTTTCTTCTGGCAGGTGACCACCACCTCTCTGACTCTTTGAAGCTCTGTTCACCAGCTGCTAAGTCTCTTAAAAAGATGAGAGAAGGATGCAGAGGCCCAGCGTGGCTGCTGCCCGTTGCTCTCCGGAGATGTGCGAGTGCATGTGTTTAACGTGTGCCCGTCCTTC
>NW_010553134.1:18573-23556 GCF_000687285.1 Phaethon lepturus | reverse complement strand
GGTTAATCAGGGGTTAATTGTGATAATGTGATCTGTAATGAGACCGGGGTGGTAAATCAGTTAAAGGGAAATGGTAGAGCACGAGAGAGGTTCAGTCTCTGCTGCTGGGACCCCAAAATACTTGGCTGAGGTGAGGTCCCGGCACACAACCCCCCCCGAAGTCCAAGGACTCAACAGCGGGAGGGGAGCAGGGGGGCTGCTGGCAGCCCCGAGGTGTCGGTCGTCTTCGACCCTGACTCATCCCGGGTGACGACGTTCTGCGTTTCAGACGGCATCGGGCTCGCTGGCAGGAGAGAAGCGTGAAGTCGTGCGCGAGATGACGCCTCGCTGGGCGAGCGTTTCGCACCGCGTGGGATGCGTGATGTGGATGCGCTGAGTTCCCCGGGGCGGATCTGGCAGCGGCGGGGGGGATGCCCTTGTGTCCCCGGGGCGGGTCTGGCAGCGGCGGCGAGGGGGGGGGGCTGGGGCGTGGGGTCCCCTGTGCCGATCCATCGGGTTGGAGACCTCCATGCGGGGTGGGAAGGGCCGTGGGTGCTTTTGGCAGCTGTGAAGAGCCAAGCCATGGGGGTTGCTCCTCTCAGGCTTAATAACAGACACTTTAGGCCGTGCTTTGGAGAGCTGCTGTGCCACGCCAGCGTGTGAGGAAACAAGATTCGGGCACTGCGGCCCCCCGGGCACCCTGGTTTTGTGCTCGCTCCTGACACCAGGCATGGTGGTTTCTAAACTCCGTTGTTCGAGGGAGACTCCTGCCTTCCGGTCCCTTCCCCCAGCGGAAGGAGAGTTGGGGTAGCTGAGACCCCTGGTAGAGCCAGACACAATTAACTGGGTGCCGCTTCTGTGCTGCGATAAAGGGGTACTTGCCCTGGCGAAGATCAGAATAAGGTCTCGGACCTTAACAAAGGGCCCTGAGGTGGAAATTCAGGCTCCTGCAAGGAAATGCTGTGGGTCACCCTCCTGTTTCGCTTCCAAATTGATTTACTAAATGTTTATTCTGTTGTCCCAACATTGCATTGAAAGTTGACCAACTACCCTGAATAGTAGCAGTTAAACAGCGAATAAACAGAATCATTAAGGTTGGAAAAGACCTTTAAGATCTTCGAGTCCAACCACCAACCCAACACCACTGTGCCCATTAAACCATGTCCTGAAGTGCCACGTCCACACGTTTTTTGAACACTTCCAGTGATGGTGACTCCACCACCTCCCTGGGCAGCCTGTTGCAATGCTTGACCACTCTCTTGGTGAAGAAATTTTTCCTGATATCCAATCTAAACCTCCCCTGGTGCAACTTGAGGCCGTAAACAAACAATAAGGCACCAGTCGCTCAGTTTCTGGTCAGCCTGGACCTGTCCCCTCTGCCTTGTCCCCCGAGCTTTCCCACGGTGGCCCCTACCCCGAGCCTCCCTTGCAGGTGCCCATGTTAACGTGTGTGTTGTGTGTATGTGTGTGCACGGGGTTTCTGCTTAGCACCTCTAGGTCGCTCTGCCCTCTGAAATGTGATTGACTGTGGAGCATTCTTAAATATCGAATCACAAAAAAAAACCAACCACCGAACCAAAAACCTGGACCCAGGATGATGTTTGTTCTGGGTTTGCTTGCTGTTGAAATGCGTATTAAACTTACGGCTGGTAAGCAGGTCATTCAGGGAGCTGGGGGATGAAGACAGTTGTCCAAGAGAAGTGTTTGCAAGCTTGTGTTGGCAGCGCGTGCGATGGGCTGGCCGGGGGAGCCGTGCTGGTCGTGGCCATGTCGTGGTGTGACTCGCTTTCCTCAGCGAAGGTCTTCGTGCCGCAATTCCAGAGCTGCATAGGAAGGTGTCCGCAGCGGGCTGGTGGCATCAAGGAGGGCTAACGGGAGGCGGCCCGGAGGCTGCTGCCCATCTCGGTGGTAGGAGCCGGTGGGAGCGGGTCTCCGGAGGTCACCAAGTCCAACCTCCGCTCAAAGCAGAGGTCAGGCGAGGATGCTCCAGGCTCTATCCAGTTGGGTCTCGGGAACTCCCAAGGGTGGACGTGCCGGTCCCACCTGCTCCGCTGCTTGACCAGCCTCGCAGCGAAAAACACCCGTCCGGTCCCTCAAACCCAGGAGGAGCCGCAGGGCGGCTGCGCAGTGCTGCTGCTGAGGGCGTTGCTGGGGCTGTGTTTTCCGGTCGCGTTCCCTTATGAATGTATTTTCATGGGAATGGTTGATGTTTCTACTTTGTGCTGCAGTAGATACAGGTTTGTGACTTCTTTCAAGGCTCTCTAGCAGGATTAAATAGTCAGGAATGTCACATTTGCCAAGAAAGCCAAACCCCCAAAAATACAAAATAGTGTTTTACTTGGTACGTCCTCTCCTGCACCACCCGTGGAACTGCCGGCGTGGCAAGGTGGGACCCCAGTACTTGTTTGGCACAGTGATTCCTGAAACTGTTTTGAGAGCCTGGTTTTGAAAATAAAGTGTTTATATGAGCTTGATGTGTCTTTTGAGATAGATAGATAGATATGCTATACAATAGCTTTTATATATATATAAAAGTAACTAAAATAACAACAGGCTCGGTGTATGAGCTGTAGTCCATCACACTCCACCCTGCCACTTAGAAATGCCAAGAGCAGATGTTTCAGGGGAGGGTTAACTGTACCTCCTGGCAAAACACCTAAACTTGATAATTAGGTGATACCTTCCGCTCAGAAGCGTGTACATTCCTTGGACATATTATTTTTCTTTGTCTCTTTTATTTTATTCCTTTTCACGTGGCTTGGTGGGCGTTTTGTCTTAAAGGGAAGTAAGGAATTTCCGTCACGACGAAGCGGTTGGCCTCTTGTGGCATCTTGAGTTGATCACTTGCCGAGCAAAAAAAAAAATATATATCCTTTTTTTTTTTTTTTCTTTTAATTCGCTGTCTCTCTTCCTTTGAGCACCAGCTCGTTCTTGTTTCACAAGACTGGGCAAACAGAAGTTCCTGTCTGCTGTTGGTGCCGCTCAATATTTTACATGTAGATAATCATATTCTTCCCTCCGTTCATCTCCGCACTCCGAAATAACCGCTGTCATGGTTTTCAATCTGCTCGTGCGCTGGCGTGCCCGTTTTCTCATTCATTCACTTATCCCTGAAGGTCAGGGCTCTTGCCACGGATGGTTATTTTAAGCAAGGGGAAATGTGAGGCAGGGAGGTATGATGGCACCGTTAGAGCCAAGAAGTTACGCCGTGGTGTGGTAAAACGTGACACTTTGCTTACGCTCCTGTGTGGGAAATAGGTTCTTGAATGGAGACGTGTTATTTTAAAGGTGATATTGCTCCTACTAACGTTCTAGTAGGATTTTTGATTTCTTATTAAAACTTTCTTTTTTCCCTAGTTTTCCTTGGTGTGGTCTTTTGATTTTTTTTTGGGGGCAGCTCGTTCTGCAGGACCATATCAGCGATGCTGTCGTCGCCTCCGGGGGGGAACAGCTCGGTTTCAGACCGGTACAATAGGTTCAGAAAATCCTCTTTTTATACATCTTCCACTTTGTAATGCCGCTTTTGTGGCTTTCGCCTGACTGATCCTGCAGCACGTTCGTCTGATTGGATTTGCTCCGTTTGGTCTCTCTTTCTCTGGGGTTTTGAAGTGCCGTTGCACGTGGCTAATTTGATAAATAAATTGCTTCGCCGGTGTTCTCTTAAAATTTGTTGGCTTGCTTTTAATTCGTTTCCTCCCCATCCTTAGTGCTAAACCAAAGAAATGGAGAACTTGGGTTTGATTTTAAGCGAGAGCAGCGGCACAGCATTAAAATACATGCTTTAGCCAGAGCTGAAATGAAACTCAAAATGTCTGGCTGCCTAATAGGTGTGCTTGGAACCGACGGGGATTATAGAAAATCTTTGCGTTCTTCCTTAGGTTTCTATTGTGCTTTTTTCCAATTTGAAATCGTGTTCATCGGATGCAGTTTCATAAGTATTCAGACGCAGGCAATAGTTTTTTCCCCACTCCCCCGAATAAAAGGAGCATATTTATGTCTGTGTGTTCTTCGCCAAATTACTTTCTTTTTGAAGTCCCTGCTTTTGTCCCCGAGCCATTTTGAATGTATTCGCTCTCTTTGTGACCGTGTGAAGTGGTGATACTTGTTAAACTTCAGTTCTGGCCCACGTTTTTAGCTTTACTTCAGGAGATTGAAGAGATCCTTTGTACCGCGTATATTATTTTCCTGCTCATGTCACATGAAAACATGAAATATTAAAAATATTTGAGAATAAATCTGTTCCCTCCGCGCTCCACACCATGCAAGATCGTCACCGACCTTTGATCACGGGCCGTCGGCAAGTGAGACTTAAAAAATCTCGGGGAGGATTAAAAACTTGCCGGTTGGTTTCCCGACAGCGGTCGGGGTCATTTGTCAGGAGAAGAAAACCTCTCAGCAGCTCTTGAGTTATCTGTAGCGGGAGGAGATATCCGCAAAAATAAATACAAATTTAAAGCTTTTAGGGAAACGTTTGAATTTTATTAACGGAAAATAGACCCTCAGCTGAGGAGACCAGAATGCAATAGTGTTAAGTGTGAACGTACAGCATAGGGCTGCGTTTATCCTGTCGCAACATCATAGGAGATGGTTTTCTGCTCAATGGTGTAAGAAAATTTTGGGTGAAGTAGAGCAAAGGAGGAGTTATGGGAAGCAGAGGGCCGGCACGATCGGAGCGTCTCCGGTGGTCGGAGCGGCGCCGGTGGAGAGGGGCTCGGTCCAACGCCTTCTCCAGCCCACCAGCACGAGCGGTGCCTGCCCACAGCATCACCTCACTCATTTAGCAAGTGACTTAAATAATAATAATAATGATAATAATAATAATATAGACCGAATGTAATGGGAATTATGAAATTGTTCGTATGCTGCTGTTCCTTAAAGCTAATTTCTTGTTTGGGGCATTGTCTTAATTTTATACCTTGTAGCCTGTTAGTGCCTGATTTTTTTTTTTTTTTTTTTTTTTAGTAAAACCTGCTTTTTTTGTGATTTAAGGGCCGGATCGAAACT
>NW_010553134.1:18165-18540 GCF_000687285.1 Phaethon lepturus | reverse complement strand
TTTTTAGTAAAACCTGCTGTTTTTGTGAATTAAGGGCCTGATCTGAAGTATTTGTGCTTCAGGAGGCTTTGGCTTGACTAGTGACCATGGATTCAGCGACCCTGCAGGCAAAGGGCCGTGCTTAGGAGCGCCAGGGAGGTTATTAGTTCCACATTAAAACGACGGCCGTTGGGAACAGCCGTAAATCCCCCATCTCCTCCTCTCGTCCGCCTCGTCTCCTGCCTGTTGTTCATTTAACACAAGCGTTTAAAAGGCCTCTGATGCCCGCTGCCTAATCGCGGGTGAAAAAACGCCCTGTTTGGCATCGCTGATTTTACCCAGGGGTCTAATAAATGCCGCGGCGGTTGGACGGGGAGTAGCTGGGGGGCGGCGCCC
>NW_010553134.1:7088-18132 GCF_000687285.1 Phaethon lepturus | reverse complement strand
GACTGTACTTCACGTTTCCGCGGTTTATGCGGCTCGAAGCCGCGTTTCGTGGTATCTGGCGCTCTGCCCCGTCGCTCCCGGGTGTCGACGTGGGGCTCTCTGGGACGCCGGCGGCGCCCGGCCAGCGCGGGGGATGTCGGGGGGGGAGCACTGGAGGTCTGGATGAAAGAAGGGTGAAGGCGCTGCTTGCTGATAGCTAATTAAACGTGATTTTAATGAGAGGTTTAATCTCCCCTGTCTCTCCGGCTTTTCAAACCGACGTGGTCCTCCTCGTTCGCGGCTCTCCGTTGGGACGCGGGGCGACACTGCCATAGCATCTCCTAAAACTCCCAAGTTTCCTCCGGGTGCCCCAGCTCCGCGTTCGACTTAGCCCTTTGCACCGGGAGCGACGGCGGAGGAGGAGCCACGAGGTTACCTTTCCGTCGCTTCTCCCCTGACGGAACGGCAAAGCCAACGAGGTTTCTCTCCTGCCCTGGGAACCTCGCCGGCCGTTTGTTTTCCCGCAGCCTGAGCTGTCGGCGCGCGTGCAGCATCACAGAATCACAGAAACACTAGGTTGGAAAGGACCTTCAAGATCATCAAGTCCAACCATTAATCCAGTGCCACCATGTCCCCTAGACCATGTCCTGAAGCACCACATCCACCCCGAAGATCTATTCTTGTGCTCGCGCAGGCGCGCGGGGCTGTCCTTAAGAGGTTGGAGCTCCCCTTAACGAATGAGTGCTGGGCCTGAAAAACGCTGGATCTCAAAAAGGGGATCCTACAGTGGGATAACGTTTGAAAATAAGTATTTCTCCTGTCTGGCATCCCCCGGGGGATTTCACACCCTGGGGTCGCGCTCGCAGTGGCCGCGGTAGAGGCGTGGTAGCTGGGGGGGTAAGGCTGTAGGTTTGGCTCTGTAAGCAGAAGCCCGTGAGTTCAGGAGTATGTGTTTGGGTGGGGGTTTTTTTCTCCCCCTTCCTGTGATCGGATGAAAACCCAAGGATGGCCGCGGGCTGGCGGGATGTGCGTGGTTAGACGGCTCTTTGCGCATCTGCGTGGTAAGGTTGCACCCTACGCCCAGCTGGACCCCTGCGTGGCTGAGCCAAGTCGCCCGTTTCAGAATGATTTCTCTTGAGATCATCCTTCTTCGTGATACAGCTGTCAAAATAAGTCTGTCGTCAGTTGTACGCTGCAGATCCGGGAGAAATTTTTCCATCGGGTCAGGCTGTTGCCGTAGGAGAGAAATGCAAGTTTTACTCCGATCTGTTGTTCATTTTCAGCAGAGCTTCGGCCAGCAGTGACCTGTGCGTGCAGCTTGCGACGCTCTCTGCGAGAGCCGGGGCTCGTCGTGGCTGCTGCGCGAGGATGCGGCGATTTGGGCTTCCCCTGCCCCCAGAAGCTCCCGCCGGGGGAAATTTTAAAATTTTAGCCCTTCCTCAGCATTGCCTGTCACCTCCTAATCCCCTTATCCCTACCCCAAGTACCCCAGCCCTCATTTCACCCTGTGTCCGCAGCGTTGCGGTGAAGGATGCTTCTCTTATCTCTTGCTTGGATCTATTTATTTATTTTTTTCCACTCCATCTTTTTTTAACGGGGTGATTAGCATGGAAAAAAGCAACTAATACGCAGCCGGAGAGTGGCATGCTGGTTCTTGCTGAGGCTTTCTACGTATAAATGATTCATTTGCCTTTTCAGCCCCTGCTGCAGCCCGAGCAGGGGCTTCTCCCAGCCCTCTGCGGCGACGTGCGACTTGCCTGTTGGATAGAGCACAATTTAAGTTAGAGCCAACACCAAAAAAAAAAAAAAAAAAAAAAGCTCGTGAGTAATTCTGGCTGTTCCTCCCAGTATGCTGCCTTTCGCTGCGCTCTGCGTAGATGATTCAAATAATGCAAAATTCACTTGCGGAAAATGTCAAAAAATAGCTTGGCTAAATGGGTTCTCGGTGACTAATAAGGGCCGGTGCTGCTCACGGTGGCTCCTCTCCCCTGGCAGTCGGCTCTGATGAGTCGCGGCGGCAGGGACCCGAGACTGCAGGGGACATGCGTAAGGGTCCGCGGCGACGTGTCCAATCGTTCGGAGGGGACGGGGGAGCGCGGCTTCCTGCGCGCTGGAGCGACGCCGCGATGGCCGGGTGTAATAAAAACAACTGCAAGTAAAGATTAATACTTCTGAGAGGCGGGAGGTGGGCTGCTTTCTTCTTGGCATCTTCTGTCGCTCGATAAGTACTGAGCCCAGCAAGCCGCGCGCGCTCAGCCGCCACCGCCCTGCCTTGTCCTTCCCGCGGCACGTTAAGTTACGGCAAGCTGTTTGCTTGGGCGAGACGCGGTGGGTTTTTGTTTTGGTGGGGTTTTTTTTTCCCCCCTCTAGCTCTCGGCTCGTGTATCACTTTATCATTAAAAAGAAAAGCAAGCCGCCGATCAGAAACGGCTGTCGGGCTCCCCAAAGCGGAGCGGGATACCGAGTCAGAGTTTCAGAAAGCTTCGCGGTGTTTGCCGCCTGCTTTCGCTCCCTCCCCCGGACTTCCCCAGGCGGAGGATTAAGAGCATTTAAAGCCTGCGGTGGTCGACGGAGCGATCTTGCTCACGCGGATGCTGCCGAAGGTTTTCCTACCCGTCGAGCACGTGAAGTCTCGCACGTGGTTGAGCGTCCCTCCGCGTCCCGCCCGCGAGACACGCCAGAGAGCAGCGACTGTGCGGGGCTTCGTGGCACGGTCTCGTTTGCGCGGCGTGTGCTTGGCAGTCCAACGCCGCGCTGCCTTCGGGGAGCGCTCAGGAGGAAACTTCAAGGGCTGTCAGTGCCTCGACGAGGATCGAGTCAATCCCAGCCGAATCCATTCCTGTTTGCCATCTTGCCACAAATAGCAGAGAGCAGGGTGGTGGTAGTGGGGGGTGCCAGACGCTCCCCTGCGGTGCGGCGGAGGGGTGCCTGGCAGGACAGCCCCAGCACAGGAGGGGACGCCGTGATGCGACTCTTCCAACCCCAGCTGGTGACAACACAGACGGTCCATCCAGTCCTTAAAGATAGCGGTGCTTGGCAGAGGTGGTGGCATCTCAGCATCTCTTTTGACCTGAATTTTAGCCGATCGCTGTCACCGTTTTAGAGAGTTGCGTGGGCTCCCATCACCGGAAACCCGGCTTCCTTCTTCCTGACCCTGCCTCTTGTCTGTCTCTTGGCTGTGGTCATGTTTAGGTGCTGATCGGGGATTTACGTAGTGTGGTGGACTGAAAAGTACCAGAAATTTCTGAGAACGCCCTGTGAATGCAGTAAGGTGCTTGTGGGACGGCAGTTCGCCCCTGGTGAGGTGTTCCCCACCACTTTATTCAAGCTCGTACAGGCTCGCTCCTGAACCTCACCCTCCTGTCGCACCCAGCTCCTCGTCTCGGAGACTTCTCATGCAGCCGTGCCCCTGGGCAGCCCTTATCTGAGGGGGTGGGGGGCTAACGGGGCTATGAAAACTGGTTATTTTAACTCTGGTTGAAATGCCATTTTATCAGGCCATAAACCTTTTGATCAAGGACAGCCAAAGGGTGGGATGTTTCACTTCTGGATTCGGTTCATGTTGTGAATAGGCTGTGCCGGCGGCTTGGCTTTCTGCTCCGGGTGACATCAAAGCCAAGTTGTTGGAATGGCTCGACGGGGAAAGATGTGGTCTTAATGGGATGGGAGTAGTCTATGCAGCAGGTCTGTGGGATTAAAGGTTTGTCAAAACGAGTTAAGGCGTGGACGTAACATGGCACTAAACCAGCTGGAAGTCAGTTTTGAAGACTGAAGAGCCAGGGTGCCCCTCCCCTTGCTCCCTGCCCACTTTAACCTCCGTCTTCTGCATCTTAATTGAGCCCCAACTTCTTGTGTGGCGGCCCTGCCGCCCTGTTGCAGCTCACAGAATTCCCCCAAGGTGGGAAAAAGACTTTAACACTGACTTTTTGCTCCCCTCCCGCCTGCTCTGCCCACGCCATGGGGTTAGACCGGCCAGACCCTTGAGTTGGAGACCTCCATGGAAGACTTGAGCAGTGGGCAGGACAGACGTGCCCATCAATGCTGCGGAGAGGAAGTTTTGGTGCCCACCTACCTACAGCCGCCCTCTCCGCCTTCTAACGAGCTGGACACGTTATTCCCGTTAGACGGAAACAGAAGCGCAAACACTTGGGCTCGTATGTTCAGCAAAGCCTCGATTATTCTGAATCATCCAACGTCCTTATCAGAGTGCTGCAGACGGCGCTCGCTTCGGTCACAGCACAGGCTAGCGGAGTCGGCAGCGGCACTCTGCCCGTTTTAATTGCCACGAGTGAGCAGCGATTTGAAGCCCCGTCCCCGAAGAGCAAAAGAGCTTGTCGCTGCACGTACCTCGGCTTCGCAAAAACACGGGCGCAGCACGCATTCCCTGTTAAAAACCTGCTAAGGCTGCAAATGTATAAGGGTGCACGTACGGTGCAGCAACCAGCTGGGCGTGCCAGAGTGGGGAGCACTGCTGAGCTTGCCTCTAGGAATGGCAGCTGCCCTTGGGATTTGAGTTTTGGGGTTTTTTTTGCGCCTCTTCTTAATTGTAGAGCCCCCTGGAGCCTAAAGACAGAGGCGGGGGGAAGCGGGAAAGGCCACGTCCCGGCAGCTCCTCAGGCGTGCGGCTCCTGCGAAACCAGCCGCATGGTGGCTCTGGGCCATGTGTGGGTTCTGCTCAGCCCCTCCTGTCCTCTCGGAGGTACCATGTCTTCTTTCTTCCCTGAGAGACACCCCACGTCTCTCCTGATCTCCTGGAAGGCACTGCTGCTCCTTCCCCCTGGGGACACAGCACGATGCCCAGCAGATAAAATACCAGGTCTAGTAGAAATGTCTGGCTAAAAACTAGTAGTTATTATGACCCCGGGGACCTGAGGAAGAGTTGAATTACCTGAATTTCTGGTTCCTCAGCAAGAATGAGCATACTTACTATGGGGAGAGGCTTGTCCTGGAGCACGCCTGCCTCCGCTTCGCCAGCGATGGGCAGCGCGTTCTCTACATACTGCGAAACCTTTTGAGCTTTGCGAAGAGCAAATACCCTTGGTGTTTGGTGGAGCACAGCCTACTAATGCAAGACCAATGGTGCTGGGGCAGAGGAGAGGTTCCCCCACCAAGGGCTTCACCTTTTTACCTAGAAACATTGCTTTCATCTGGTCCCAAGGGACCTCTGGCAGGCCAGGGCATGAATCCATATTTATTAATTTTTTTTCTAGAGTCCCAGGTCGGCACTGAGGTTCGGGGCCAGGCCAGCTAATAGCCCCGAAATTAGCTTTTACAAACTCTACCTTCTGTTCTGACCTGCCGTATTAATTTTCCAGATGATATGATTGTGGCTTTCAAATTGGAGGGCGCTTTGAGAAATATCACCAACCATGCACGCTGCTGCTGCCATCTGTCTTTGAGCTGCTTCTGGGATCCCATTACTTGCTCTCAGCAGACGATCGTTATTGCTTTATTGAATTAGCAAGGAAAAAAAAAAAAAATCCGGCGACTTCTGAAATGCTCTTTTCCATAACTAATTCCAGGTGCTAAATTCTCACTGAGACCCGGGGGACGTGTTGAGATAATGCTTTATGCAGATCCTGGGCGTAAAGATTTTACAGGGCTGCCCAGAAAAGTCCCGTGATCCGACAGTTTTGAAGGACACGTCGTTTGGAGGGCTCTGAACAGCTCCGGCAACCACCGCGTTTACGTGCTCTCCAAGCCCTGCCGCCCCAACCAAGAGCCAGCGTTGGGCATGATGGTTTTTGGGTTTTTTTTCTACAAAGGGAAGGCTTCATCGCCCCTCCTGATGCTTTTGGCCAGCTCAAGCTGGTCGCCCTTCTTCTCCAGCCAGCCCCTTTTCCCGTGTCTTCCAGCTGCCGGCTGCGGCCCCATGCCACCATCCCTGCATCCCGCCGGGTCTCGGCACGGCGCGACCCTCTCCCTGGGTGAGCAGCGTCCCCGCAGGCAATGCTGGCCGGGCACAGTGTTTAATACCAACAGACAAGGCTGTGGGCAGAAAAAAGCTTATAGGAAGGTGGTATTTATTTGGATGTAAAATGTTCCCCGCCCCCCCAGCGCAGGGATCCTGCTGCTTGCCTCTTGCCAGCCGATCCGTCCCTTATCTGCCCAATTTAAGGCAGTTTGGGTCTGATTGCCAGCCCCCGGCGCAGCTCCCACCGTTCAGCCCGAGGTTTTGCTGCGCAACACTCGAAAATCAGGAGCAAGACCCCTCCAGCGGAACGCAGGGGGAGCAGCGGTCGCGCCCGTTATCGCGCCCACGAGAAACGCGCCGTAGATCAGAGTCAGCCCCGTGGCTGGTAATGACACTCGAGCCGCCCAGGTCTGAGGCCGAGGCGCAGGGACAAGATTTGTTGTTTCTTTCCCAAAGCCGTTTCTAATTGGCACTGGAGCAAATCAGAGAGGGCTGCAATCGGCCTGAACCGCGCAGTTTGCTCCTCTCTAGATTCCTCGCGGTCTGGATGGATGCGGAGCGGTGCCATTCCCGGAGCTGCGTGGCGCCTAGTCCGACGTGCTCCTTGGCTCCGGCGGCAGCGCCGGTGGACTGGACCCCGCGTGGGGGTGCTGGGCGTGTTTGTCGCCTACGGGCGACGTATTGAGCTATAAGGCTCGAGTAAGAAATGCCTTTAGCGAAACGGTGCGCCTTCTCAGAACGCTCCTGTCAGAGGCATAGGGCGGCTGCCCGGAGATAGCTGCCTGTCCCCACCGTGGTACTTTAATCAAAAATACGCTACCTACGCGCAAGAGAAGACTTTTTTTTTCTTCTTTGCCCAATGAGTTAATTTGAGACTTCGTTAAACACTGGCCTGCTCCTGCAGCCGGAGTTGTCGGTGGTGCTACCACGGATGGATGCCCTCATCGAGGAGCTCCTGAACACTTTGTTCAAATGAGCAACTTGATTTATTCCTCTGATGTCTATCGCTTGGGTTGCGTGCAACCAGCGTCCAGTACGTCTCCATCTCTCTCTTTCTGTCGTCTCTTTGCAGCCACCGGTGCCGGAAACGTTGCTGTAGCTCGGCAGCGGGCACTCCCTGTGCACCGCAGGGTGCGGTAGCTGGTCGCGCAGGCAATAAAGGGCTAACGGCAACCTTAAAATAGCGGCTGACAGCAGCTTCTTTGCACAAAAAGGGCATTTGTGAGAGAATTCTTGCGTGGTGGGTTTTGGGGTTTCCTGTTGTTTGTTTGGGTCGTTGTGTTGACCCAAAGCTGCTGTCGTTCGGAGATATTTCAAAGAAAAGCTAAGCAGCCCAAAAAGGTGTAGGAAAGATTTGCCTCTGTGATTTTTTGATTTTTTTTTAACCGAGGAATTTCTATTTGAATTTTTTTTCAAAATTTTCTGTAATGGTTTCTGGTTTTGCAATCAAGGACTCAGCCCCTCGTTTGAGCAGAACGAAGCTAGCTTTCGTGGTACGCTTGCCCAGCATTTGAAATGGGGCTGGCCGGTTGCTCCATGGCCATCTTTTGAGTCCCCCATCAGGAGGGCAGCAGAGAGCTCCCCTAATTGGGTAACTCTATATTTTGGCTTGGGTGCGTCACTTTAGGTCTCCACGGCAATAATGACTTTAGACCAGCAAGCAAAAACTCCTGATGTGAATGACCGGTTTTAATCTTGCTCTGCATTTGTCCACGTTAGTAAATTTTTTTGAAGACAGGGTGATCACTGTTGTAGACTGGCTTGCAGTTAAGTATTCCCTTCTTAGAGGTTATGTAACGGCTATGAAAACCAGTTAACGGTGATGCGGCTTTACAGGTATCTGCTCAAATTCCAATTGTTTACGGATTTTTTGTGTGTGTGTGTGTTGGAATTGGTATATTCTACTTAGCAGACGATGACTTCAAGCTGGCTGCGGGGTGCATTTGGATGGGGCTGGGAATTCCAACACAGAAAGCCTCTTCTAACCTATTAAAACAGGCAGCTGGTGACTGGACAACCTGTTTCGGGTGCTCCTGGCCCATACTTGTAAGCCCGTTTCAGGTGCCAGGGCCACCCAAGTAGGTCTCCAGAAGGTGGCAAGACAGGAGGTGGGTCTGGGGGCGGGTGGTCTGTAGGCTGCTTTGATGGGACGCACCCATTTCACAGCACGCAGTCCTCCAAAGCTGCCCGAGCAGCTCCTAAAAACACACAGAAACGGTACCTGGAAACGCAGAAAACCCTTAATTGTGTCTCGAAGGCCGTGGAGCCCCAGCGGGGGATCGAGACCAAGAGTTCTGCAGCGTGAAGGGGGTGGCCGGTCACCCCGAGGAGACGGTTTGCAGCAAGGCTGCGGCGACGTGCTCCCCTGGGCGGATGCCTTCGGCTGGGAGGTGGCCGCAGGCTGTTTTCACTGGATAAAATAGCTGCTCTTCAGTGTTTGTGGTCTGTAGGATGGCAAGTAATGGACTTAGACTGCAAGGAAGATTGAGGTTAATATTTTGGGAATGTTTTCTAGCAGTTTAGGTCGCTTAAGCCAAAGCCCCCTTATTCTCCCTTTCTCTGCCCACCCAGTAAATCCACAACTGATGGGAAGTTTTTAAGACCAAATTAGACAAACATCTGTCGGCAGCGAGGCGGGCTTGCCTGACCCTGCCCAGGGGCAGGGGATGGAGCCGAAAACCTTTCAGAGGCCCTTGCAGCCCTCTCTCCTTGCCGCTGCCGAACGCCGGGGCGAAATCCCGAAGCCTTTAATGCGGGTGTGTTGGAACAAAGCAGCAGCGCAAATAAAATTCAGACACAGGAGCATCTACCGGGAAGAGCAGGGCGAGGAAAGGCAGCGTTGGGTGCCCGGGCTGGAGGAAACCCACCCAGCGCCTCGCACTGGCGTCTCGGAGAGTCAGAAAGATGCTTCAGGTTTTATGGTACGGCCCCGAGCGCCGTGGGAAAGCCTTCAGCGTCCGTGCTGGATCGCGGGAGCCCGGAGGTGGTACCTGCCCCTCCTACCCGTTGATCTGCGGTCAGTAGAGCGGTTTTCCCAGGGCGACGCTCAGCGCTGCGCTTCCGTACCCGCCGGCTTGGGGAGGGGGCTGCCCGGGACGGCTTCGTTGCCCGTTTGGGATTAACCCTTCCTCTGGATGCCTTCCAGGTCCCTCGCTCGGGTCTCTCCTATCCGAGCGGGGTACATCCGGGCTGGACGGGAACCTTTCATCCCCCCGGCCTCCTCCACGGCATCCCGAGCGCTGACCCCCACAGGCCTCCGTCCTCTGGCGCGCCGCGTCCCGCTGGGCTCAGCGGTGGCTCTTAAGCTCCGTCGCGGTCATCTAAGGAAACCCCTGGAGAAGCCAGCACGGCCAGCCCCTGAGGAGGACCACGCGGGGCACCCGGAGGCGTCTGGACCACGGAGGGAAGTGGAGGGGATGTGCTGCGCCCGCCATCTCCTACCTCCACGTCCTAACTTAATGAGCTAATTAACTAATTTATTCAGTATTTGTGTCCTCCGAGCAACATGGTAACCCAGACGGAGGTCGGGGCCGTCCCAGCAATTTCAGGCCCTGGGCAGCCTTCGGTAACGAGCTGGGGAGTCTCGGGGTTGTGGCATCCGCTTGCTTCTCCTTTGCCGCGGCCGTAGATTTGCGTTTCACAGACGGTGTGGCTAGCTGGGTTATAAATTATTCACGGCAGGGAACTTATTGTGTTTTCTAGAATAATTGAGCAATTAAATCTGTTTAGGTACGTAAAAAGATTGTGCAATGGCTTGTCTACCTTCAGGCCTTAAATTCTACAAGAGCCTTTATTACATATATAATCCAGAATAATAAAAAAACCCAAAAAACCACAAACCAATAAAACAGAAAACACATTCTGCTTTGACGCATTGATCCACTCAGATGTGTTCATTTGCAGAAGTTGTTTATTCCAGTGGCTTCACTCATAAATACGTATCGGCCCAGGATAAATGAGACCTACCGCTCCTTCGGTCTGGCGAAAACGTGAGGCCATAACACCTGGTCTGTGACTGCCTCTGGAAGTACTTTGGGTTATTTACCTCAGCATCAGGATTGTCCTTATTTTTTATTTTTTTTTAACACTTCCATCCCGGATGCTTTCTCCTGGCTCACAGGATCCCGATCCTCTCCGCCCTGGCTGCCGCCGTGCCGCGCTCAGATGTTGATGCTGCCAAGGTACTGCGAGGTTTGGGGCACAAAGGGACCTTCCAATGTTCAAGGCTGTTTAGTTTATTCCCTGAGCTACAGCCATTATCTCCTGTTGCTGTAACTGTCCGGGATTCCCGAAGGAGCCGGAAACTCACAGGCAAGGCTGCGACAGGGCGCCCGGAGGAGCCCCGTGGCCTCATGCGTTTCTCTGCTTCGGGCAGGAGGTACCGGTGAACGGAAAGTTTTGAGCTGCCCCGCTCTCTCCCGGGCTGCCATTTTAGTTCTGCAGAAGGCGATAAGTGAGCGGGACCGGAGGCAGCCATTACCGGGGATGTCAGTTTGCTTCGCCTCCGCCTCGGTGGCCGCGTGGCGTGAGGGGCTTAAACCCCAGAGGGTCTGCAGGGCCTCGCGCGGGTTGGTGCCTCCCAACCCCCTTTGGGGAGAGCAGAAGCGCCCGGTTAGTTCGGGGACTTGTTTAAGGGAACCTGGTTAAGAAGTGACGAAGGGGATGGAAATGGCGCCGCAGCTCAGTTCTCCGGACAAACGCGGTTTCCCATCTGTTGTTTGTGTTGGAGGAGATGAGTTTGGGGGCCAGCCAGTTATTATTTTCTGTCAGGCGTTAGCAGGATGATTACCCACGGCTTCGCCGCCTTCCCCCTCTGGGCAGGAGCACTACGGGCTAGATTTTGTTCGGGTTGAGGTCTTTGAAGATAAAGACAAGCATAAGGTGGCCTTTTCCAGAAGTGCCCCGGTGACCCATTCCCCCGTCAATTAAGTGCCGAAACACCCCTAATTGCACAGTCCCTCTGGAGCCCTGGATTCTCCTCGAACTGTGCGTTGGATTTGGACCAGGAAGCTCCAGCCCACGCTGCCTGCGTCTTTGTACCCGCCTCCTCTCCACCTGGACGCGCGCCTGGAGTTTCGGTGACGTCTTGACGTGCAGCGTGACCGCGGCCAGGCGACAGCTCCTGCACCCTGAGCCGCTCCTGGTCCTCCA
>NW_010553134.1:696-6523 GCF_000687285.1 Phaethon lepturus | reverse complement strand
GGGCCGCCTCCGGCACTGCCTCCTCTCTTGGATCGGGATGCGGCTTTAATTGCAGGGCACGTGGCTTGGGCAGATTTCAGCGTGACGGCGCAGAAGGCATGACGTGCCCCCTCAGCGAGCTCCTCCAGCGTGGACGCGGGAGGCGTGGAGGGGAAGGGGCGTTTTGCTGACCGGCTGGGGTCCCTTCGTCATCTGCCGGCAGAGCTGGTGAATCGGAGGCGCGTAAGGACGCTCGCGGGCAGGTCACGGGCAGCTCTAGGGAGAGGCCAGGCTGCTGCAGTGTGCCGCCGGGATAAGCCGGTAGCACCCGTTAATGAAACCCGTCTTCATCCGGTCAGTCATCTTGGCCTCGAGCCTCCCTGCTAGCCTGATTAACACAGCACCTTCGTTACCCAGTTCCAGCTTGGGTTATTTTTATACTCCTCTAGTTCTGGCTGTACTGGTGCCTGTAGAAGGCAGAGCTGTGACTGTGGCCTTGGGGTGCATCTGCTGGGGCTTGGCTCCGTGAGGGGTGGCTCTGGGGCAGGTGCCGGCTCAGGGCTCTCGGAGTCGAAGAGCTCCTGCCGAAGGCTTGCTGTCTTACTCTTCCCAAACATGTTTTTTGGGTTTTTTTTCCCCAGGATTTCCAGTTTTGTAGAATATTAAGTGCGCATGCTCTGGGCAACTCGGAGAAAACCCACGCTCCTTTTCTCGTCTGATTTCCCATGAACTCAGCTTCTCATTTTTCAGCTAGTTGTCCATCATGTTGTCTCACGCCAGAGGAGGAGGGATGGTTTGTATCTTCTGCCAAACAAAGCTCCCTTGCTCCGTCCTGTTCAAAGTGGCCAACCTTGGGTGGGATTGGCCATGCTTGACTCGTGATGACTTGGGAACTCTTCTTCCCAGCCTAAAATAATCATCAGACGAACTGTGCTCCCGAAGCGCCCAGTGGCCTCCTCTGAGGGTTGCGTAGGTAGCCAGGTCAGATGGTTTCGACTGCAGTGAGCTGTTGTAAATTGGTTCCTCACCGGCTCTACCCTTCAGTCTCAAGTCTCCAAAGTTTTAAATATGGTCATCTAATTCTCTCCTATTCTATTTGGGTTTATTATTTTTACGTAGCAGGACAGCATCCTGAATGACCTCCAAATGGTCCGGAACAGCCAACCCTCAGCAAAGACAGAATCGTTCTTCCTTATAATCCCAAATTTTGGCTTGAAGAGAACTCGGCCATTCAGTTGAGAATTCTTTTCCGCTTATAGCTCATTTTAAAGCTTCTCCTGTCTACTGCAAAGGCTGAACTCTATACTTGAGATACTTTGAGAGCTGTATTGGTTTACCTCGGGAGTACAAAACAACCTGCGCCTTACCAGCGCTCCCGTGCATCTCCTGGTAACAAATCCAGGGGACAGACTGTTTCCACATAGTTTCCTAAAATAGGTGGTGTTAGAATAACTTTAAAAGCTTTATGTACTCAAGCTGTCTCTATCACTTCAGATGATTTTTAGCTGGCTGCTTTTCTCGGTGTTTTTCTAGAGGGACTGGTAAGCTGCAGCGCACGGGGATGCTTTTTGGTCCCCTATATGTGCAAAACCCTGCTCTCCTGTACTGCACCCCTCTGCAGAGGGTCAGGGTCTAGCCCACCGCGCATGTGCCCATCTAAAATTCTTATCCGTGTTTAAATCTGCCCTGGGCACAGCCAGCATGTGCTGTGCGTATTCCTGCTACAGGTTTTTGTTTTGTTTTTTTTTTTTAAGGAAAGGCTGATGGGAGAGCTTTCATTCCTAACGGGATTTGCAAATGGTCCGTGCTCACAGCTGCAGGACGGCGTTGAGAGGGGGAGGCACATCTGGCAGCGGTGGCCCCCCAAGTGCTGCAGGTTGCAGACCCATCCGTGCCTTAGGGAATAGCAGGATTTGGGAAGGGGGCTAGAGGAACGGTCCGGGACGCCGCAGGGGTCTGCCGTGAGAAGGGTGAGGCTGGTGGTCGCGGGTGCGTCGGGCGCTGTGTACGGGGGCTGGGTACACAGGCGTTGGATGCAGACGTCCCAAATGTCAGCAAAGATGGGATGGTTCAAACTTTCAAAGCTTTTGGGATCAGTACGGCTATAAAATACCCTATAGATGAAAGGCCTGCGAGCTTCACCTCCTCGAGTCTTCTGCTGAGCCCAACAGCATGTATATAATTTGCTTTAATGGTTAGAAACATCTGCTGTTAAAAGTGATGCTTAAGATATTTGGCTTCCATTTCCAGTCATTAGTTCTTTTTATGCCTTTTTCTGCCTAATTAAGAACCTTTTAGTACCTGATATTGTTTCCCCTGAATGTGCTGCTGTATCGTAATCAAGTCACTTCTTAATCTTCTCTTTGATAAACGAAAAAGATCAACCTCTTTAATTCTCTCATTTCAGACATTTTCTGCATCCCTAGAATCACTCTTACAGATCCGGCCTGTATCTCCCAGAGTTTTTACTAATCTTCTTAAAATGTTGGTGTGGAACTGTTGAGGGCTGTGGAAGGAGTCCCTCGGTGCTGGAAGAGGAGGCTGAGCCACCTCCCCACTCCTACCTCCAGCTCCGGGCTTGCTGCACAGAGCGAGCGCAGGTTTGCCCAGCAGCGGAGGCTCGTCTTCATGGATGCTTTACCAAAATCTGCTCTGTGTGAGTGGTGCTAGCCATCATGAGATACTTAAGCAGTGGTGAATCCTTGATGTCTCCCAGATCAGCCAGGTAACTAGTCTGAAATCCATTTAGCATGTTCACTATTCATATTTTATAGTGCTTTTTTTTGGTCAGCATTTCATGCGTTACTAGGTCAGAACACCTTTTGGACATCAAGGATATTGCTTCTCTGCATTACTGATATCAAATGTGCAGAGAATAAAATCGGGTTTGCTTGCCGTGACCTATTTTCCTAAAACCACGTTGACTGGCGTATATGCATGCTCTTCAGTTCTCTGCTGCCTGAATCCAGCGCTGTCTTTCTGTCTTCGACAGATATCTGGCTAGCTGTCCCCTTCAGGCCATACTTCTGCTTTCTTGGATATTCAAGCAGAAGGCTCTTCCAGTCTTCTAAAATTTCCTCTTAAAAATTAACATCAGCACACAGCAGTTTTCTTAGATCTCTTGGATGCAAAATTATTCAGATCTGCCAAATTTAAATATCTCCTGGTGCTGGTAGATGTTGTTGAATGTTCTTCTCAGTTGCTAATAAGTTGGAAATGCTTCATCCTCGTAATGAGTGTTATCCTGCTTCCTCCCACATGTTCGACAACAGTAATTACGGCACTTCTGCCGTATCAGTCTCATTAAGAGCTTTACCACCTCCACCCAGCAATGGACCTCTGTCCTTTCTAGGATGGCCTTTGTCCCCAGTGCCCTCGATCAGTCCTTCCTACTGCTCCCCAAGAGACTTCTTCCTGAAGTTCCTTTGCTTTCATATGGTTTAAGAACTTTACAGCTTCTCATTTCAGTTGGTTGATGTTGGTGTGCTGAGCTCCGATATTTGCTGATTTTATAATGGTGTCCTCCATTTTGCACGGCAGCCACCTTCACTTTTGGCTGGCCTTGTTCACTCATCCTTGAGGAATCGGTTTGGTTTCAGTGCTATCATCTACATTTCCATTTTCTTTGTATTTTTCAGTATTTGCCCCAGTCTGATTTCCTGGGGTGAGGGAGATTAGCATGCTCTGAGCAGGCAGCCTCAGAGTATTCAAGAGACCACAAGCTTTACCTCCCCATATTTTAGGGTATAACGGTGACTTCAGCATTCCCGCAAGGTGAGCCTGGAACTAAAGTTTTCGATAATTTAGGTTTTTCTCTTCTCGTGAATAGACATTTCATTTTGCTAGTTACCCAGACTGTTAGCAGTGATGAAGAAGTAGTAGGATAAATTATTCTTTTCCTATTCTTGCCTCTGTTTCTGTACTGTTTTCTGAGCATCTTCCTCCTGTGTGACGAGTCTGCAGGCAAGAAGAGGAGCATCTAGAGAATGGTGATGCAAGCCAACTGAGTAGTCCACCTCAATGTATATCTGTGTCTCATTTGCCTGGTACTCCACCAAATCAAAACTTTCAGGGGTTGGATTAGTAAAGATTTACACCCGGGCTTTCCTGTCCTCCGTTCTCTTTCTTGGGGGAAGGATGTTTGGCAAAGACAACTTGGCCCTTCCTCTTTGCTATCTTCCCTCCGGGATCCTTTAAGTTGTCTTTGATCTGTGTAATCCACACGTCGTGTCATCAGGTGCATCAGTAGAGGCCAGTCAGGCAATTTGTGATAATCCCAACTAAATTTTACATTTCAAATGCTTGCTCTGGGAGCGCACTGTGTTCCCTGCAGCTTTCTCCTGCTCCTCAGGACAGTCGTTCCTCGGCAAGTTGCTTACCAAGGCACCGAGGGCAACTCGGTGGTTTCTATCCCACCTGAAAGGCCCCCGGCATTTTCTTGTCTTGGTCGCGTAAGCCAGATTTATTGTGGAAAGCGAGAAAGCTTCAATGATCACCTTGTTCCCCAGCCCCCGAGCTCAGGAGGATCCTGGTGGGCTTGACCGCGAGCCGTACGCGGCTTGCGTGGCCGCAAGACCCGGTGACGGTCCCTCCCGGCGCCCAGGGAGCAGTTCTCCTGCGCAAGCCTTGAGCAGGGGCAAAGTGGGCACGGTGCGTGGCGCGGGCACGGGGTGAACCAGCAAAGCCAGAGATGTGAGCTGCGCGGTATTCACCAACAGCTCTTGCTTCCCGTTAAAGCTGGCCGACGGTCAAGAGCAATCAGTTGAATTCCCTCAATATTTTGTTTGATTGTTTGGAAGTTTATGCAGGAGAGTGGCAAAGTATTCTTCCTGTTCCAGAAAATAAGCTAAATCTTGTGCCAGGCTACAATAAATACAGACCGTACAAAACCAGGAGCGTGGAGCGTGTCCTTTGCCACGTACCTTTTGGTCGCGGTCCCTTAAAAATCCAGGTGCGAACAGCCCCGACAGCGGGTCTGGGAAGATCCCCTTTTCCCCCAGTTTCCACCTCACCGACTGGTCTTAAAGCGTGAGTAAGGAGATTATGTGCAGAGGGAAGATTGGCATTTCTCGGATACTGGGAACTTTGTGGGGAGGGAGAGCCTGAATAGGAAGGATTGGTTCTCCTTTAATCGGAGCTGGCGGGCAAAGCTCGTGGGATTTCAGGAGACGCTCTCCTGAAATAGAATAGTGGGAAGAAATTCCAGGGCATGTGAAAGCAAAAAATAACGCGGGGAATTCTGTATGCCAGAAGAGAGATGGCAAGACCATAAGAAATTATAAAAGCTAAAGCAATATTTTCAGGAACTAAATATAATGGGGCTCGTTTGGAACGGCTTGGAGAAACAGCGATTCTAACGCAAAATTGCTGGGGAAAAATTGAGGCTGCTTTTCGCTCGGCTCCGAGTGAAATCGTCGAGCGGAGGCTGGTGGGGATAGTGGGAGCTCGGCCAGCACGGCGAAGGCGGAGAAGAGCATGGAGCCGACGTGCAACCCCGGGGGGGGCAACCAAGGGAAAAACCCTGTGGCCACGTCGTGAATCAGTGGTTCAGCGCTTGTGCCTCCGACAGCAGAACCGAAAAGGCCACACGGACCCGGAGGCGTGGGGCTGGGTGAAGCGATGGGGCGGTCAGCGCCTCGGCCGCGGGGAATTACGCCGCACTTTACGGCCGTGCTCAGACGGCTGCTGAGATGAAAGGCAGGGAATGCCGCAGCTCGCGCGGCACGCGCTGGCCCGTGGGGCGCGCAGCCCCGTGCTGCGCTCTGGGTCCACTTGCCCTGGGTGCTGCCCCAGTTTTTGGGAATGCTCTGGTCCTTTTTGCCACCTTAGTTGCTTGTCTCGGAGAAAT
>NW_010553134.1:0-556 GCF_000687285.1 Phaethon lepturus | reverse complement strand
CCCGCTTGTGCTGCCGACTGCGCTAGATATTAATATTTGCACGGCCGCCGAGCGTCCTGGAGGCTCCTTGTATGGGAAGGCTCAGAGCTTTCGCGCGGCCTCTTTAATTAACTTAATTCAGCCATTAGCGTGTCACCGGGAGCGTCTCTCGAGGGGGGAAGTCTTCCATTTATCACAGCTTAGCCAGGGAGCATTGTATTTTTCATTTGCATCCAAAAGTTCATCACGGCAAGAGGGAAAATTAACTGTTTACTCGCCGGTCGGTGCTCTGCCTGCCCAGCGTTAGGCGAGGAGAACCCACTCCCCCTCAGGGGCGGCGGTGCCAAATTTTGGGGTGGGATATCGCAGCTGCCGCGAAACCCCTGTTTTTTCAGGGGTGGATGGCTTGTTCCTGTAGCTCCATAGGGTTCATTTTGGGGGAGCTAAGGGCGCGCTGGGGCTACCTGCGGGCGGCTGTAGCCTGCCCGCTGCTCACTGCCCGTGTCCTCTCCTTGTCTCGCAGGTCAAAGAATGGTTGTGCTTGAACTGCCAGATGCAGCGGGCGCTGGGGATGGAC
>NW_010553133.1:2681-2900 GCF_000687285.1 Phaethon lepturus | reverse complement strand
TCTGCACGGCCACGCCACGCGGGTCCGGGCCATGGGATGCAGGGGACCGAGTATTTTTATCCTCTGCATGTGTGAGTCACTCGTTTGTCTCTCTTCGATATTAAACCATTCCGGCACAGTGCAAGCTCGGGGGGAGTGAGCAGCAGAAAAGGATTTAAAATAAAGCTCTCCTTATAGGCTGGGGGGGGGGAAAGGGAGGAAACCCACCTCCCCTACGCC
>NW_010553133.1:395-2353 GCF_000687285.1 Phaethon lepturus | reverse complement strand
CGCGTGTGCTTCCCCGTGTGCGTGCCGGAGCGTGCCTCTCCCTCCGTGCACGCAACCATGTCTCTGCAGGGGTGAATTTACACATGCAACATCCCTGGGGGTGAGCGCCTGCACGCGCACCGGCGCTGGGGGGGTGCTGCCTGGGTGTTTCTGGGCACAGTTCTACTGCCAGCACCCGGCTCTGCCCAGTCAAACGTCCCGAAGAGGCAGATCCTCCCTCCCCTCTGCGCCAGCCGAAGGAGTTTTTCCATTACATCCAGCACAAGCTGCCCAGATGCAACCTCTGGCTGCCTGGGCTGCATCTGCCCGCGCCGAGATGTTTGCTTCCAACATCTTTGCCACTCCTCTTTAGGTAGTCGCGTGCTGCTGTTCGCTGCCTCCCAGCCAGCTAAACCTGCCCAAATCCCACAGCCTCACCTCGTGCCGCTGGTCGTGGGTCAGTACGAGCTTGTAAGCCCCTCCCGGGGGGTTACCCGCAAGGCAGCGAGGGGAGAGAAGAGGGTGGTGGGACTCGAGCAAAGAGCTCTGTGTCCATACGACATGGTAAGGACAGATGTGACTTTGGGATCCTGGCTGCAGGCAAGGAGCGGAGGGCTGGGGGCTGCTCTGCTCCGTGCAGCCCCCCAAGCTCCAGTGCTACTGGCCCAGGAGCATCAGCCATCAAGAGCTGCAGGGCGGGGGTCCCCCTGCACCCCCCTCACTCACCGCAGCTTCTCGCCTGCCCTCCGCCGTGCTGCTGGCGGGGCCGCGCCAGGAATGGAGCCAAGTCCTTTGTGGCTGGATCAATTCAGTGATCTGGGCTGCAGCGTAACGCGGCAGGCAGATATATTGGCAGAGGATGAGAGCTGAGACGTGGGAGCTCAGAAACCGTCCCTGGCGCTGCCAACACGGCGCAGGGCTGCCTGCCGCGGCACCCAGTTACACAGAGCATCCCACCCAGCCGGAGTCACCCAGAGCCAACGTCTCCAACCGCTGTTCCTTGTTTTTTTCCAGCTTCTAACCTTGCGTGGGTTTTGCAATTTCAGCTTCGCTCCTGCACTGATAGACTGGGGGGGAGCTGTTCCTCTGGTCCTGCTTCCAGCCCCACCGAGCTCCTTGTGCTGGGCTCCAGCAGTTCCCACCTGGGAGTGCTGCTCCGGCGAGGGAACTGGGGTCCTGGGGGCAGCTTGGGGAGCAAAGGAGCACCTCAGCTCACTGGGAAACCGGGCAGAGAGAGCACCTCACGTGCCCAGCAGCCTCGAGCAGCAGGAGGTGAGCATGGCATGCAGGCGCCGGCTCTGCTGCAGCATCCTCAGCGTGGATGGAGCGTGCTGCACTGACACACAGCCAGTACCCCAGGTCTGCTGGTTTGTGGTGCCGGGGTGGCACGGAGGGTCCCAGGGCCAGGAGCTGCTGGCCAATGTGTCAGGGATGAGAGGTCCCTGCTGGGCGTGGGGACTTGGGGACAGCTCATGATGATGTTTGTCACGTCTCCCTGCTCTCCAAGAGCTTCCCACAGGTTGCCTCTGCTCCCTGCCTGCTGCATGGGTGACTGGGCCGGGGTCGTGCGGGATCGGGGCAGCTGTGCTGTGGGGATGGGGAAGATGGGGTCAGGCCAGGCTTGGGTTCGGTATTTGCATCCCACCCCCGGGGCTAAGAAAGGCTGCATCTTCTGCGGCTCTGTGCATGGCCCCGATGCTCTGGGCAGGGACCCACGAGGCACCAGCAGCCCTTGGAGATGGGGAGCGTGAGTTTGGGGTATCTCCGGAGCCCTCCCTGCCAGTCGAGGGACCGAGTGCTTTTGGCCCTGTGTTTGTTTGCTGTGTGGCACCAGTAAGCAACCCTGCATCCTGCAGCACCCCCCACAACACTCCTAATCGCCCTAATCCTTTGAAACAAAATATTAATCCCGCGGAGCTCAGTAAAGCAGAGCAGGGTTACTGCACCGTGCTATGGCTAAACCGTGCTCTAATCCCAGA
>NW_010553133.1:0-205 GCF_000687285.1 Phaethon lepturus | reverse complement strand
TGGCGCGGTCCGCGGGGAACGGGGCTGGGGGCAGCCGAGGTGCCGCTGCTGGGGCCAGGGCTGAGGCAGCCGGGCACCTGAGCCCTCTCGCCTCCGTGCCGGACGGCTCTTGGCAAGGGCTGCGCTGGGCTCCTGCCCACCCCATGGCTCGGCTTCAGCAATATTTAAAGCTCCCGTTTAATTTCCAAATGGAGAGGAGTGGTTT
>NW_010553132.1:0-512 GCF_000687285.1 Phaethon lepturus | reverse complement strand
AGCAAAGTTCACTCCAAGTACAGCACTTCATTGACAGGTCCTTGGCCCGGGACATCGCACGCGCAGCTTATCAATGTACATACTGTGTACCCTTAAATTCCCCTGTTCACAGAGCGTGACCGCGATGTCTCCACTCCGCTCCACCCTTCATGCAATCTCTCCCAGAGTCAGCACACCAAGTGCCCCTGATGTTGCCAACATCCAAGGTTGTCTAGGGAATCTCCATGATACAGACCCGTTGTACACTAGTGCTACGTTCCACACGATTGTCTGTGATGTCTGGGTTCCCCCCGGTTTCAAGGCTGTTCTTAGAGGGTAAATTTCCAAAGTGCCCCTCAGCGATTACTCCACAGGTCCTTTCCAACCTGGTGATTCTGTGATTCTGTGCTTGCTTACTGTATGCAACGCTTACTACATTATTATATAATGCAGATTATGAAATCTGCTATCGTTTATTGTCGTAATTTGCCAGTATCGTCTCTCAGCAGAGCTTCAGGGAAGCCAGCCCAGCC
>NW_010553131.1:5604-6456 GCF_000687285.1 Phaethon lepturus | reverse complement strand
GGTGGGGGACTACAGGTACCGGGGGGACACGGGGTGTACCCCCAGGACTGGCTCTGAGGCATGATATGGCTTCAGGGCCATCCCCAGGAGTGGGAATGGGAGCAGTGCTGGTGCCCTGCCCGGCCAAAACCAGCCCCCCAAATTGCCTGGCTGGTCCCCAAGGCATCTCTCAGCTGCCCCACGTGGGATGGGGGACCAGACAGGGCATGGGTGCTGGCAGAGGGTCCCTCAACAGGCACTACCCTTACCTGGCAGGGCAGGCACGGTACCCCCGGGTTTAACGGAGGACCAGCTTTGGCGGGCAAAGTACATCTACGACTCGGCTTTCCACCCCGACACGGGTGAGAAGATGCTCCTTATAGGGCGCATGTCCGCCCAGGTTCCCATGAACATGACCATCACTGGCTGCATGTTGACCTTCTACAGGTACCTGTCCCCTCTTCAGCCCAGGGCTGGGGTGAGAGTTCCCCCCACCACCCCCAGGCATCCTCCTGGCCCTGGGGTGAGGAGGTGACACATGTCCTGCACCCTGCAGTGCACCTGTGCGGTAGGAGCACAGGTGGCATCCCCTGGTGCCACCAGTGCTCTCTTCTCTCTGGTAGGACCACGCCAGCTGTGCTGTTCTGGCAGTGGATCAACCAGTCCTTCAACGCCATCGTCAACTACACCAACCGCAGTGGGGATGCACCCATCACGCCCAGGTAAGCATCCCTCTGGCCAGGTCCCCAGGACACCCCAAAATGCCGGGGGGGAGTGCCTTGAACAGCTTCTTGAACAGTGGAGGGGATCATGAAATGGGATGATGGGGACCTGGCGCAGCCAGAGATTGACACCAGTGGGGCTGTCGGGGTT
>NW_010553131.1:4801-5450 GCF_000687285.1 Phaethon lepturus | reverse complement strand
CTGCCACTACTGAAAGTCATGCTGTCCCTTCCTTTGGCGGGGTGGTGGGATGGGGGGACCCTGGCTCATCGGTGTCACCTCCTGCCCTTACAGCCAGCTGGGGACGGCCTATGTGAGTGCGACCACGGGGGCAGTTGTCACAGCACTGGGGCTCAAATCACTCACCAAGGTAAGGTGGCCATTGGCCATCACTGGCCAGGACACCTGGACACTCCCTATGGGGTCTCCCTGAGCTCCCCATCACCTGGAGCAGGGGAGAAAATGGAGGAACGGGGTTGCCTGGGGGCACCAGCCCAAGGCAGCCCAGGCTCTCTCCCCAGCCATGGCTCCGGAGATGACCTTGTCCCCTCCACCCCGCTCCATCCCCAGATGTATCTCTCCAGGCTTCTTTCACCCCTCAGCCTCCCTCCAGGGCTGGGTGGGGACATGGGACCCCCCGGACCCTCTGGCCTGTGCAGGTTTCACCAGCTGGGAGTTGCAGGGCAGGAGGGAGCGGTTTTCCCTGGTGGGGCTGGGTCTTGCAGGGGGACGGTGACAGACCTGGGGACAGCCAGCTCTGCCCCCAGACCCTCTGCGTGATGTGCTTCTTGCTTGCCCCACCAGCACTTGCCAGCCATCATCGGCCGGTACGTGCCTTTCGCGGCTGTGG
>NW_010553131.1:4492-4781 GCF_000687285.1 Phaethon lepturus | reverse complement strand
TACGTGCCTTTCGCGGCTGTGGCTGCTGCCAACTGCATCAACATCCCGCTGATGAGGCAGAGGTGAGCCCCGGGGCGGGAACGGGGTTCACCAGGCACTGGTGGGGGACAGGAGGAGCAGTGACCTGGGCTTGCAGAGGGCTTCCTTCCTCTCCCTGCTGGCACCCCTTACCCTGGGGGGTTGGTTTGAGGGTAGAAGCACCCCATTGCATCCCAGGGGGTTATCAGTTAATGCCAACTGTGAACTCTCCACCCCTGTCCAGCCCTGCTGAGGACCCCCCAAGTGTGAA
>NW_010553131.1:4183-4395 GCF_000687285.1 Phaethon lepturus | reverse complement strand
GCCCCGTTCCTTGATAGCCCCACCCATGTGCCCTGGGCCCCCCCCTCACCCTGGCTCTCCCTGCAGAGAGCTCAAGCTGGGGATCCCCATCGTGGATGAGAACGGGAACCGCCTGGGCGAGTCCACAGCTGCAGCCCAGAAGGCCATTTTCCAGGTCGTAGTGTCCCGCATCGGCATGGCAGGCCCCGGCCAGGGGGAGGGGACCCCCCCCA
>NW_010553131.1:2461-4169 GCF_000687285.1 Phaethon lepturus | reverse complement strand
CCTGCAGCCAGTCCCTGGCAGTGTGGGACAGGGTCCCACGGCTGGCGGGGACCGTGAGCTCTGGGAGCTCACCTCCTTCTCCTCTGCCCCAGCCATCCCCCCAGTGATCATGAACGCCCTGGAGAAGAGAGCTTTCCTGAAGGTACTGCTGGTCCTGGGAGGAGAGGGTGGGCAGGGGGACGGCCCCCAGCTTGTCACAGTGCTGGCACCCCTCAGGGCTGGCACCCCGTTGGGGAAGAGCCCCCTTCCCGCCCCATCTGACCCACTGACACACAGCCTCTCCCTGTCCCCGGCAGCGGTACCCGTACCTGAACGCTCCTCTGCAGGTCGGCCTGGTGGGACTCTGGTAAGTCACCCTCTGCCAACGGGCATCGCTGCCGTGGGCACAGACTGAGCCCGGGTACGTGGAGCCGTGCTGCTGGGGGCTCTGCTGACAGAGAGCCACCCCAGAGCTCCTTGGGGGGATGCTGGAGCTCGGCCAGGCTGTTGCCCCCCGCAGGCAGTTGGGTCCTGTATGAGGTCCTGGGGCCAGGAGTTGTTTTAGTCCATCTTGATGTCTCTCAAGCCTCCAATGGGCTCCTGCTCAGCATTGCTGTTCCCCCGCACTGATGGGAATAGGTTTTGCCCCATTTCAGGAACCGAATGCAAAGTCTAGAGCTTGGAGAGGGAAACTCCTTACCCCTTTCCTGGCTGAGCACCTGGCATGGCTCTGGGCTGCCTCCTTGCTCCTCTGGGGGTCAGGCCCCGGGTGGGAGTGGGTGAGGTATGCAGCCCAGCTTCTCCTCTCCATGTCTTTCCCTTGCAGCTTGGTGTTTGCGACCCCGCTGTGCTGCGCGCTCTTCCCGCAGAAAAGGTAAGGACAGGCACCTTGCCTGCGTGTGCAGCCCTGTGGGGCAGGGCATTGGGTGCGGGCAGGGGGTGCGTGGGCTCCTTGTGCTCTCTGACCCCCAAAATGGGGGGTCCTTTTGCTCCTTCAAGCTGTCAGAGGCTTGAAACTGTGCATGCACACGCAGCAGGGCAGAACCAAAAGTCTGCATTGGGCTGCGGTGACAACAACCCCATGGGGTGCAGGTGGGGAAGGGGCAGCAGCAGGTGGTTTCCCAATGCAGGGCTCCCAGTGGGTGTCCCCCCTCTATCCCCTGTGTCCGTGTTCCCTCGACAGCTCGATGCTCGTGAGCCGCCTGGAGCCCGAAGTCCAAACTCGGATCCGGGAGAAAGTCCCATGGCTGGAGACCGTCTACTTCAACAAAGGGCTCTGAACGGGGTCCCGGGGCAGCCGAAGATGCGCGCCGTGGAGCCGCTGGGCCGGCGCATCGCTGGGCTTCACTCCTCCGAGCCCCTTGGGGCCACCGCCGCTTTCCCTTGGCTGTCGCGTGTCCGTAGGTCCCAGGTGCTCAGCCCTGCTTCCCGGGATGCCCACAGCCACGCGGCACCTCGCCGTGCTGGACCCCATCCCCATGCCCGGGCTCAGCCCCGCTCTGGGGACCTTCTGGCTGGCACCCCTGTGTGCTTCTTCCGTGCTCACCCTGCGCGTGCCCGTAGCTGCGTGCGGTGCGTGGGGGAGCATGGCAGTGACACCAGGGACCTTGTGAGCTGGGGGGAGGTGAGGTGGGGACGAAAATGGTGCTCCTCAGCTTTAGGAGGCAGTGGACAATCATGACATTTGAGGGCTGAACCCCTCTGCAGGCACCCCATGTTCCCCAGCGGT
>NW_010553131.1:1926-2419 GCF_000687285.1 Phaethon lepturus | reverse complement strand
AAGCGCCATGGGTGAGTGATTTCAAGCGCACACAGTGGCTCGAACCCCGGATGGGGGGGCTCTCCCGCCCAGGGCGTGCACTCTCAGCTCACCCTCTGCTCTCCTCTGGGCTGCTCTGGGGATTTAATCTGGCTTTCTGCTCCTTCCATCCTCAGAGCAAATGGCACATTTTAATCCCAGCAGAGAGTCCCTGTTTTTATTCTCATTTTAATGCCATCTCTGTTCAGGGCTGGGCTCCCCCCGAGGGGTCACTCTACCCCCTCCTCCTGGAGTGCTTGCTTTCAGGTGGAGCTTCTCAAATAGCTTTAAGTGCACCGTGGTTTCCTCTAGTTATTTTTGATATACATATAATGTACCTATATATACCAAATAATAAAGGCAGGTTGTTTATACAAAACCAAAAGCAGAGAGAAGCGTTTCGCTTGCCAGTTTGTACACGGTGGAAAAGCTCCTGGGCACTGCCATCGGGGTGAGGATGGGAGCGGGAGGGACG
>NW_010553131.1:1279-1803 GCF_000687285.1 Phaethon lepturus | reverse complement strand
CAGCAGCTCGGGCTGGCTTGGCGTGTGGTTAAGCTCATCCAGCTGTCGGAAGGGCTTTTTTTAGCACAAGGCGGCTCTGCAGCTCGCTGACGCGCACAGGGCCCTGCTAAGCTGATGCCCTGGTTTTAGCATCCCCCCGGCTCTACCCACGCTCCCACCCCCTCTGGCCGCCCGCTCACAGGACGCTCTGCTTCAATCCCCGGCCCCAGGCCTGCACCTGCCTCTCCAGCGAGGATATTTTTATCCCACTTTCTATGTAAGGCTATCGGAGAGTGCCGCCGCTGTCACGGGACACTGGCAAGCCCACAGGCAGCGGCTGTGTCACCCAGAGGCCGGGGCAGCCAGAGAGCGATGGATGTCTGTGCGGGGACAGGAGGGATGGAGGTGACCACGCTCCGCAGAGCCCCCACGCCGAGCCTGGACGGAGGGGCGAGAATCGCTGCAAAGCCCGAGATGGGCAGATGCAGCAGCTGGTGTATAAGGGCCAGGCAGCCCAGAGCCACCCTGTGCCGCAGCTTCCCCGG
>NW_010553131.1:417-1238 GCF_000687285.1 Phaethon lepturus | reverse complement strand
CGGGCAGGGGTTGCTCCCTGCGCCCACCACCCCCCTTAGGTTGGGGGAGCGGATTGGGACAGGTGCGTCAGGGATCTGTCCCCCTCCTGCTGCCAGCCCCGGCATATTGCAAATATCTCCCCTGAGCCAGCCATTGGCGGCTTATAAATAATGCAGCCCCTCGCTGCGCAATAAGGGCTTGTCAGTAGCTATTCTGCTCTCATAAATTAAAGATGAAAAGGTACAAGGCTCTTGCCAGAAAAATGAAGACAAATTTTTAATAGCTTGCCAAGACGCAGGGAGATGGAGCGCTCGGGAAAAATGAATTACGTTTTTATTATGTGTTTTATTGTGGTGTAATTGAACGGGATTAGCTGAGAATACAATATATTTCCAGGGCAGTGCAAAGAAAACAAAAATAATGATGACACCTGTCCCCACCCCATCCCCTCCGCCTCGCACCACCAGTCTGTGCGGGGACACCCTCTTGTGTGTGTGTGTACTGGCTGGAAGCTGGCCCTGAGATGCTGGTGGCATCCCCTGAGATGGGGATGGGAGGGACACTAGAGGGGACAGAGGACTGGAGACACAAGGTCTCTGGGTGGCTGGACGGCTGGCAGGGTCTGGGCTCACCCCAAGAGCTGCAGGGCTGGGGTGCAGGGCACGGTGGCACAACAAGCACTCATCCACACAGAGCCACTGGGTGTCTTTTGGCTGTTGCCATCTCCCCAGCTGTTTTCATCCCATCCTTGAAGGTCCCCTTTGCTCTGTCCCCACCTGCACAAGCTGGCAGGGCTTGGCTGAGACCTGACAAACTCAGCTCTGGCAGGGAGCCGTCCTGA
>NW_010553131.1:0-386 GCF_000687285.1 Phaethon lepturus | reverse complement strand
GCTGCCCGGCAACCCAGCCATGTTGGTGGTCCTCTCGTGGAGCTGGCAGCACTGCTGTGAGCCAACAGACTCGGTTGTTTTGCTGGGCTAGGGGGGACCTGTCCCATGGGTCGCCTGGTTGGGGGGAAAGAAAGATGACCCCTCAGCCAGTGAGTTTTGGGGGGCTGATAAACCGAAAGGCGACACCGCTGCCTCTGCAGGGGAGCCCAGAATGCAGCAGTGGATGCAGGGGAGCAAGGGTGCTTGGTCCCTTCCCGAGCTGGCCCATCCCAGAGGTCACAGGCCAGTCCCCGAAAGGTGGCGGCTGGGTGTCCCCAGGGGTGCTGGGTGTGCTGGGCTGGGGACATCGATTGATCCCTGGCATTTTTAATGAGCTGCCCGACCAC
>NW_010553130.1:813-1216 GCF_000687285.1 Phaethon lepturus | reverse complement strand
GCAAAACCTCGGCGGAGTTTCCAGGGCCCGGAGCTGCCATCAGGCGCTGGCCGCGTAGGTGCTGTGCATCTAGTGCGAGATTAAAGCGAACGACCGGGAATGGTGCTGCCGCGAAGGTCCTTCGGGCTGTGTCAAGGGCTCGGTTCGTCTCTGACTGCGGGATGGTTTCCCACATACCGAGTTACCGGCACCACTTTCTGCAGTGCTTGTGTTTTCCTTGACAGTTTCCCATCCAAGGATCCAGCAATGCTGACCTTGGTTAATTATCCCCAGAGGGAACGTATACACACAGCATCCTCCCACGCGAAGCTGCGCTGCCAGACGAATCCCCACCTGCTCCAGAGGTGGAGGAAAAGGAGCCTGGGGGCAGGGAGAGCCGCTCTGCCCACTTGCTGCTCTCTCC
>NW_010553130.1:0-783 GCF_000687285.1 Phaethon lepturus | reverse complement strand
CGCTCTGTTCACTTACGCGTTTAGGCTGAAGAGCCAAGCGAGTTTGGCACTCGTCACTCTTCCATTTACAAACCAGTGGCCAACGCTGAATGCGTTTTATTTATTTTTTATCTTCCTATAAGGTACTGTTTATTTAGTCCTAGGCACAAAGCATAAATGATTACAGCAAGGTTTCTGCCAAGCATTTCTGATGTGCTCCAGAGAGTTGCCCCTTTTCATGCCATAATGGGATCCAGTCATCAGTAGTGGAGCCCCTTTTTGAGAGGGGAAGAAAAATTAATTTTTCAAAGTGCTACTGTCTTCTGGCTCTTCTGCTGCTCAGCGACGGCCCTGAGTGACAAATTTTGTAACTTGGCTACAGGAAGCGAAGCCTCATGGCAGGCAGCCTGGGCCACCTCTCCGGACAAACCCGAAGTGTTTACCAAATCTGTGTGCTTAACTGAGACCTCAGGCTCTCTTGCTTGATTTCTCATGACAGCCCGCTATTAAATTCACCCAACATATTAGTGCAATGAGGATTTAATAACATATTAAATCATTATTACATAGTCTATAAAATAAAATATAATTGGACATACTATGTTACACAGAATTAACATGTTGTTTTGGAGCAGCTTCCTTTGCAGTCATTCCCCAGCCACAGTGCTCTTGGTAAAAGGATAAAACGGTAACAACGAACACACGCTGAAGCAAAACCTGTAATAGTTGATGGTTTATTTATAACTCATAACTCATACACAAGTAAGGAGAAGGAGGGGAAAGAGAAGAAGGGGAAGGGGAAGG
>NW_010553129.1:0-9886 GCF_000687285.1 Phaethon lepturus | reverse complement strand
CTGGTGTCCAGCTGGGGTCAACCCACCACACCAGTGTTTTGCTGAGTACCTCATATTACCATCTGAGGAGGTAGATAACCTGAATATTTACGCTTTATTTACGCTTACACAAAGTGCTTTCAGTAGTAAGACTAAACCAGAGATTTTTAACTCTTACAAATATTTAATATTGTTATATTCCTTGAAAATCTTATAACACCATAGTGACTGGTTCTGTCATCACAAGCTCATGCCAGCAGAGGCTGTGTTGCAGCAGACACATTCTCTCTCCTTTCCTTCCCGAAGTGTTTTCCAGAATAAAGAAAAACCTTTGGCTGAGCATCGATCAGGTTTCCTGTAATGTATGAGTGCCATTAAGGTTAATAGTCTTTAGGCTATCCCACAAATGGTCTACAAATCATGCACCCTACAGCCATTTCAACTAATGCTTGAAAAAAATCCTAAACAGTCCTTTTTCAAATGAGTAACACCTCGCATTTCATGGGGGTGCACTTTTTTGGTCCATGTATTAGAAAAATATGTTGCCTATGAGTAACTTTTTGGTGTACATATTAGAATTTTCCATTTCAGCCACCACATCTGAACAATTTTATGTATTTATTCAGTGTTGTTGAAGTCACGTCTATAAAAACTGCAGAAGGCATTGCTTACCACTTTTCAGTGTACCTGTGCACACAGAGGGCCCTACATAAGACATTTGAAAGGGCTTTAATTTTTCAGGGAGAGTGAGCATTGGTACAGAGGGATCTCATGCTGGCACCACACTGGAACTCTGATGTCCATGGGTCATTTTGGAAAATCCAGCTTTTCTGTATTTTCAGCCTTATTCTGACAATCTGCAGCACAGACATTCCACTAAAATGAGTTCCTTCCTACTGTCGCTGTTTTGTGCAAATTTCCAGATGTTTGTGGTTAAAGTGGAGGACATGTCTAAAAGAAAGTAATAGGCTTATGGATCTTATTTTTCTTAAAAATGACTATTTTTTTTTATTTAAACAAAAAAGTTTCCTCCATAACTTGCAGAACTTTGAGCTTCTTAGTTTCACTGTAGAAGCACATCTGAAGGACCAGTATTCACAGGCACAGATGAAGTTATCACTTCCTACCAGTTCTATCCAAGTTTTTCAGTCTTGAACACCACCACCCCTGCAAGTCCACTCCCACGCTTCTGAGCAGAGGCAGGCATGTGATAGATCAGTAATTACTACATCTTCTCTCCACTCATCACCTCCATGATCAACGCACTCCCTGTTGCAGGCAGCTCCTCTGCCAAGTTGTTTCTGGTGGTGGCAGCTTGCCTTCAGGATGGCAGCGCTGCAGAGGAGACATTGAACATGCAGCAGAGGAAGCAGAGGCTTCTCCCTATGGGCTCTCCAAAGGTGAAAGTCTGACATTTTCACAGCTCGCTCAAGGATTCCCTTGCTGCTCTTTGCAGATTGGTTTTAGGTTGTAATACCAACTTATATAGTTTGTAAGATACTGGCTGATTTCACAACAGCTCGTTGCCTCCTCCCACCCCTGCCACTCCTGTTTCTGCACTCTTCCCCCCTACACATAGACCAGCATCCCAAAGCTTGTCTAAAACTCGTGGGTTTTTTCTGCAACTTTTTCTCTCTCTGCAAGATCCTCTCCTTTATGGTAGCTACAAAGATGTTTACACAGAGATTAATCTTATGCAGTTGAAATGTGGCTATTTATTTTATTTAAACAATTTTTGAAAATGTCTACGGAAATCTGCATTGTTTGGACCCAATTAATCTGATTTGTTTGCCAGAGGTTATGATACAATGCATGAGCACAAAAATAATAAAAGTAAACTACTAAAGCTAGATGGCCTCACTGAACAGAGTAGTTGGATTTCTCCAGGCAACATGAGCAAGGGTGTAATTATTTTAGACTGCCCTTGTCCTCTCTTCATAGCCTTGAGAACTAGGTGCTCATATACACCTGATTTGCCTTAAGCAAGACTCAGGTTCATATCTCCTTTTCCCTTAATCACCATGCTACTGCAGTTACATGTAAATAGATGAGAGTAAATTGTCTCTTCTACCAACATGCATGGCTGGATATTGTCTGACTCCTAGAGCACAAGGTGCTGAGTGGTGGTGGTCGGGCAAAATTTCACCCATGGTATGAAACATTAACTAGCACAATATAGTCGAAAATTTATGAAAAACATTTCTACAGCAATTAATAATATATGGTGGTCCTATGAAGATGGAAAGCTGGAGGAAACCTTAATACTATAAACAAATATGTCACAATCTTACCATTTTCCTAAAAAAGTTAGTAACAACTTATTTTATGGACATGAAAAAATCCGGGAGCTTCCAAAGTTAAAAGTAAACACTTTGAGTTAAATAGTCAAGGCTTCTGAGATGACATTGCTACAGCTTCATATTTCCTAAGGATCATGCCCAGAAAAAGGTATTAGAATTCAGCATGGAGAAATGGGTTGCAGTTAGCATTTTGTCTTGAACTCGTTAATCCAATCAGCAGGGTTAAAAGTGGAAATGGAGTCAGGACTGCTTCTATGGTCTACTAACGGTCAGACCCACAGGCACACACTGTCATGATGAAGTTTGTAATACTGAAAGCAAATCTACTGTGGAATAAAGGGAAATTTCGGTCTCTACCGTTGTCGCCCAGAGGCTCTTATTGCCATGACAATTCTTAAAAACTATTGAAATTTAGAGGAAAGGTGTGGGAGGGGAGCGGGGGGAGGAAGACTCGGTCTAAGTCATTTAACCACAGCTCCAAGAATAGGCAATTTTGTTGTGCAGACGTGACGGATAAATGTTTAGTTTCTGGGGAAAAAGGGAATGTTTGAAACAAGGCAACTTTAGGCAATTCAGAGCTTCAAAAAGTTTTATAAATGGTGCCTTGAATTAACATTTAAATACTGAAGATCAAAAATATGCAGTCAGAATTATGCAGTGCAATTAATTTTTATTTGCAACACAGTCTAAAAGAGTGATCATTTTTCTCACACCATGTATGAAATGAGCAGATGGATTTTAATTAAAGCTGTTTAAACATAGCGCGAAATGTAGAGCATTAACTCTTGATCACGTTAAATTAAGCTAAATCTGTTTAAGCACTTGTATACTAGGGGTTTGCACCAGTGTGCTTCATTGATTTTGTTTCCACTGGGATAAATTTTCTAGCTTGGCAGTAAGGCTATGGCACATTTACTTGACCACAGTGCTAGCTTCAGCACTTCTTTCCTTTCCCCTTCCAACTTTCTTTGGGCTGCTTACTCCTGCCAGAGCTATTTGTGGGCATAGTGGGGAACTGGAGCAAGGAGCCGATTCAGACAAGAAATAAACATTTTTTTCCCCCAGGAGAATCAATTCCCCAGTCCACCTCACCATGTCTCATAAATGCTCTTGGTGTAATGGAGATGGCAGCCTCTAGTAGAGGAGCCAGGGCCAGTTTTAGGAGAGGGCAGGCGACGCTGAAACAAACCTGAAACTATGTCTTGCGGCTACCTAGGGAACATCAGGTGATGTTTTCAGACACGCGTCTTGTCATTTGAGTACTGTATTTAAAACTTCTCTTAAGGGGGAAAAAACCAAAAGTTTTTACATGCAGAAATAGGAAAACATAAACTCGTGCACATGATCTGTACAAATGATTGAAATAAGCTGCTTAGCTTTTTTTAACGGCAGCCTGTTACTGAAAAACTATAGATTGAAGTGGATTCTCATGCATACTTATTGCCCTCATCTTTGGTATGGCCAAAGGTTTAATCAATGACATTTGACTTGATTTCCTTATTTACAGGTAAAAAGGTTTCCTTTCTATCTGCTTGTTAGCAAAATTTAAGGCTGCAATTCAATGCTAGGGCTGTTAGTATACATATAGTAATGTAACAAGAACTGTTTTTTCTGCCAGGTAGTCTACAAAAGTCCTCATTGATACAAGCACATTTCATAAAATTTACATATCAGACCATTCTATAATCACCTGCCGGGGCTGAACATTGTCAACAAGGATGAGGAAAAGGCTGAGCTACTTAATGCCTTCTTTGTCTCAGTCTTTAATAGCCGGACCAGGTATCCACAAGGTATTCAGCCTCCTGAGCTGGAAAACAGGGATGGAGAGCACAATATACTCCTCATAATCCAGCAGGAAACAGTTAAGGACCTGCTACACCTCCTGGATATCCACAAGTCTACGGGGCCACATGGGATCCACACAAGCCACTCTCCATTACTGTTCAGCAGTCCTGGTTAACAGGGGAGGTCCCAGAAGACTGGAGGCTTGCCAATGTCTCACCCATCTATAAGAAGGGCCAGAAGGAGGATCCTGGGAACTACAGGTCTGTCAGCCTGACCTCAGTAACAGGGAAGATTATGGAGAGGTTCATCTTGAGGGCACCCACAGGGCATGTGCAGGACAACCAAGGGATCAGGCCCAGCCAGCATGGGTTCATGAAAGGCAGGTCCTGCTTGACCAACCTGATCTCCTTCTATGTGCAGGTGACCTGCCTAGTGGATGAGGGAAAGGCTGTGGACGTTGTCTACCTGGACTTTAGTAAAGCCTTTGACAGCATCTCCTACAACATTCTCCTGGAGAAACTGGTAGCTCGTGACTTAGACAGGTACACTCTTTGCTGGGTAAAGTATTAGCTGGACAGCCGAGCTCAGAGAGTCGTGGTGAACGGAGTTAAATCCAGTTGGCAGCCAGTCACAAGTGGTATTCCCCAGGGCTCGGTTTTGGGGCTGGTCTCGTTCAATATCTTTATTGATGATCTGGATGAGGGGATCAAGTGCTCCCTCAGTAAGTTTGCAGATGACACCAAGTTGGGTGGGAGTGTTAATCTTCTGAGGAGTAGGAAGGCTCTGCAGAGGGATCTGAACAGGCTGAGACCAACCATATGAGATTTAATAGGCAAAGTGCTGTGTCCTGCACTTTGGCCACAACAACCCCATGCAACGCTACAGGCTTGGGGAGGAGGGGCTGGAGAGCTGCCCGGCGGAAAGGGACCTGGGGGTGCTGGTTGACAGCCAGCTGAATATGAGCCAGAAGTGTGCCCAGGTGGCCAAGAAGGCCAACAGCGTCCTGGCCTGTATCAGCAATAGTGTGGCCAGCAGGAGTAGGGAAGAGATCGTGCCCCTGTACTCGGCACTGGTGAGGTCACACCTCCAAGTACTGTGCTCCATGTTGGGCCCCTCACTACAAGAAGGATGTTGAGGTACTGGAGCGTGTCCAGAGAAGGGCAATGAAGCTGGTGAGGGGTCTGGAGCACAAGTCTGATGAGGAGCGGCTGAGGGAACTGGGGTTGTTCAGTCTGGAGAAGAGGAGGCTGAGGGGAGACCTTGTCACTCTCTACAGCTACCTGAACGGGGTTGTAGCGACGTGGGTGTTGTGTTGGTCTCTTCTCCCAAGTAACTAGTGATAGGACAAGAGGAAATGGCCTCAAGTTGCACCCGGGGAGGTTTAGATTGGATATTAGGAAAAATGTCTTCACCAAGAGGGTGGTCAGGCATTGGAACAGGCTGCTCAGGGAGGGGGTAGAGTCACCATCACTGGAGGTCTTCAGAAAACATGTAGACATGTCACTGTGGGACATGGTTTAGTGGTCACAGTGGTGTTGGGTTGACAGTTGGACTTGATGATCTTAGAGATCTTTTCCAACCTTAATGATTCTATGTTTCTAAGAAAGTTTTCTATATTTTTTAATAGGGAAAACAGACATTTTAGAGGATGGTGGTTTTCTATTTCAAAGAAAAAGCAAAATGTAAAAAAAAAGAAATAAAAAGGAAAGAAACAAAAAAAACCCCAAAACCAAACCAAAAAAACCCCAAACAAAACCCAGATTAAACATAAAATGAAAGTATTTTTTTTAAATAAAAAAAATCACTGAACATAAACATAAAACAGAACAAAACTTCAGGTTTTCTTGTAATGATAATTAAGAAAAAATAACATTTTTCAGGTTTAATAGGCTCATGTTGCATTTTGAGGTGGGAACACCATTCTCCTCTGAAACAGTTTTGAATGATCAATTGATTGACTTGTCTATTGACTAAATATTTTCTAATGTTCACCATTGGTTGTCCATTGTACCACAAAAATTACCAAAATATTTAATTTAAATTTTACTAAAAGTTAATTTTTTAATCCAAAAGGTCAATAAAAATTTCTTTGAAACATCTCTCTGTATCTTATGAGTTCTAATGAAGGTTATTTTCAAATTTCTGGTATAGTCCAGATCTTCTGTCTTGAATTGTTTACTGGTTTCTCTTGATTTTTGTTATTTGGGCTTGACAACAATAGATTAATGCAATAAACACTCAGTTCAGGACATTTTATTTCCTTTTTAAGTGAAAGGTTGTCTCAGCCAAACAGAACATTCGTTTCTCACACAAAATATATCAATTACTTTTCCCAGCTGTACAGAAACATGATTACTCTGTGGTCCAAAATGGCGCTCTCTTTTGGTTTTCATTTAATCAATTGCTCATTAAAACCTTGCAAAATCTAAAAATAGTCCTTACGTTCATCATCCATCATTATCTGCTGGTCAGACTCCACCAGTGTCTTACATCAGAGAAGCAAAGCAATCCACTCTCTACATTAATACTTTCAGGATACAGCATAACAGAAACAGCTGCAAAAAGCAATACTGGGCTGAAAAAAATCAAGAACACAAACACAATCTATGAAGCTGCTGTTTACAGAGCAGGCCTCCAGGAAAGCATCTGAGGGTCAAGGTGGCTAACAAGGTGAGTAAATTATGTCAGTGATGTTGTAGTACTGGAGAAAGGCAAAATTATGTGGTGTATAAATGAGGGTAATATTTATTTTCTACATGAAGCAATACTTCATAATGGTAATGACGGTCTATGATGAGGACTATTTTTGAAGTGTTTTTCAAGAAAGCTTTGGATCTGCTGGAAATAATCTAGAGGCAAGCAGAGGGTTTCAGGAGAGGCCAGGAGACTGCAGTATAAGGGGAAAGGTCAGAAGGAAAGCAATAGTTTTGCCAGAAGAGAAGATGAAGGGGATACATGAGATGTCTTGCATTATAAAAAGCCCTTCGGAAAGGAGACAGGAATAATTTTGCCCATGTCAGATAGGACAAAAAGACACTGGCTAAAGCTGATAGAGGAAAATTGTGGATGGGATGTCAGGAAAAATCTTTCTGGCAGTAAAATTGGTAAAGCCTTTGATAAATTAAATGAAGAAAACATGGAGTATCCATCTTTAGAAGGTTTTTGAAAAAGATCGGACAAACATCCATGAGAGTGATGACTGAGACTGCCTTGGGGCTGGACAGTGGATTGGTTGATGTATTGAAGTCTCTTCAAGTCCTGTTCCTCTGTACTTTGATGGACTTCCAGCAGTCACAGGAAATTGATCCTTGAAGTGCACCGCCAACAGAGTTGTCTTCAGGGGTGGGCAAAGTAAATGGCCTTTGAAACAAATGAGAATTTGAGCAGAAAAAACAGTTTATAAACGTGTAATATTTTCTTTTTCATAATAGTAAGTAATTTCCTGGTCAAGCTGGCAAGAACAATGGATTTAATTCTTTAACTTTTTTTTTTTTAAAGAAGTTCTGAAGATAACGGGAGAAAAGAGCAAATTTTCTTAACATTTTTTTCTAGAAAATAGATTAAAAGTTGCCACTACCTCCCCATGCTTTGCAGATGAAGTTCAGTATGAACTTCACCATGCAAATGTTACAAACCTTGTAAAATCACAAAATGTCTTCACTGAAGAGAGGAGTAAGAATAAGGTATAAACATAATACTACTGTTCTAAATTAATGGCAAAAAAAAAATGTTGGTCAGGGGAACAAGAACCTCAGTGATAGTATTAGTGAGGAGCAAACCTGTATGTACTTGATATGCAATGATCTGAAGAGCAGCATCCTGTCCTTAGTTGTTCCCTCTCCCAGAGTTGTTCTCCTCTCATATGGATTCACCTAATCTCTCTGGTGTAGCGAATGTGTATAAGGGGACCTTGACTGAAAAGATTGAATGGGACAATATTGCTAATGCACACAGAAGATGGTGCTGTGCTTGGTGGAATTCTGCTTTTTGGCCATGATGACATCTCTTTTCTGCATTCTAAGAGATGTTGTGGGAAGCTCCAGTCAATATACTGACTGAGCTTGCTCCTAAACCCTTACACAGTGGACTCAGGCAGCTATCATAAATATCTGAGCCTCGCTTCTCCCTTTTAATGGTGAGAACAACAGTGAACATGAAAAGTGTAGGGGAGGTATGACATCACATTATGATGAAGAAATCTCTGGGTTAATGTATCTTATTGATTCTTTATATACAGTATTAATAGAAAACGTGGAAAATAATAGACAATTTTCCATAGATTTGAGACAGATTTAGTTTAAGACAATCAGTAAATCCCTGATCACCCTAATCATAGGAGAAGGTGAGAAAAAGTAGGCCAATGACCAGCAACTGGGAGGCTCTTTTTTTGTCTTTTTTTTTTTCCTGACAAATGGCAGAACCTGACTACCATGCATACAAAAAGGGGTTTAGTTAACCATGGCTGCTGGGAAAGGCAGGACTCTGTGGTTCTGCTTTAATCTCTGTGCTGTCCACTAGCAAATCTTCTTCTTCTTATTGCAAGCACACAGAGTACTGCTGTCTCATGATCTGGAGTGAAAAGCAGTGTGGTTGGACTCTTGCCTGTTAGGTATGGCTGAATATCATTCTTTTGGCAGAGACTTTTTTCTTCGTCTTAGTGGAAAATTGCCTCCTGATACATTAAAAAGATCTCCATGGATTTTAATGTGATTTCAGACATCTGGGACAGGATTCAGTTACCTGAACATATATGGCTATTAATATCCAAGATGTTCTGGTTCATCCTACTTAACTTCCAACTTGTCAGAAATAGTACAGGGCTTCCCTAGATCCATCAATGTGGGTGTCTTCAGTACCCTGGGGTTTCTCAAATGTCAATAGACATCATGTTAGGATGAGTAAATTAAGCACCTAGGCCAGAAATCTCTTCCTCCACATACATATATTTAGATGCTGGAAATAAGGTGTCCAAATCTTAGTTTGGATCTTGTCCCTAACTGAGTCTGGCTGAGATAAAGTTAATCTTCCCCACAGCAGCCCTCATAGTGCTGTGTAGTGGTAGCTAGTGAGGTGTTGATAACACACCGGTGTTTCGGCAACGGCTGAGCAGTGCTCACACAACATCCAGGCTGTCTCTCCAGCATTCCCCCCTCACCGGTAGGCTGGGGGTAGGCAAGACCTTGGGAGGGGACATAGCCAGGACAGCTGACCCAAACTGACCCCAGGAATATTCCATACCATTTGATATCAGCTCAGTAAGAAAAGCTAAAAGAAAGGAGTCAGACTGGCAGCATTTATTACGACGTTTCCCTTTCAGAGCAACCACTACGTGTACTGAAGCCCTGCTTCCTGGAGAGTGGCTGGACATCACCGGCTGATGCACACAGCCTTTGCTTTCGCTTTATTAAAATACCTTTATCTTGACCCATGAGTTTTTTCCGTCTTATTTTCTCCCTTGCCTGTCCTGCTGAGGGGAGAGATAGAGCGGCTGGGTGTCCAGCCGGTGTCCAGCCAAGGTCAACCCACCACAGTCCTTTTGGCACCCAGTTTGGGGCATGAGTAATTCGAGATAAGGAAAGCAGGAGAGGTAATGGGCAAAACAGAGACTAAACACAGCGAGAGAGTGAAAAGCAGAATGATTGTGGAGAATTCCTGTTGTAATTGTGGGATGAGGGGTGGATTGTTTGTGAATTGTCCACTTCCGCTGGTGTTCTGATGTTATTATTTTGATTGTGATGTGGGGAACTTTACTGTTGATATGAGTGAAGTTTGTGAATAATGTGTGATGAATATGGATTTTAATGATAATTCTTAAATATGTG
>NW_010553128.1:2874-30682 GCF_000687285.1 Phaethon lepturus | reverse complement strand
GGCCGTTAGTCGCATGCCGCCTGACGCGGGTTTCCCCCTTCTGCCAGTGTCACAGCTTGCGTGAGTGCAGGGACGTGTGTTCACCGGCGCTGGGCGTCTGAGGAGCTTCGTGGGCTTGCCCCACCCGAAACTCACTAGTGGCGCGAGTAGCAGAAATTGAGTCCTCCGAGTTGGTTTAGTAACACCGCGATTTTACTTAAAACTGGACTGAGTGGGGCAATACATCATCCTTCCCACAGGCCAGAGTGGTTTTGACGCCAGAGTACAGCTGCCCTGGGGGGTCCCTAGGGGTAAAGGTGTGCCACAGCGCAAAGGGCCGCGATGTCACCGGTCTTCCCTGAGCTCCACCTGCCGCAAGCGAAACAAACGCAGAGATCAGCCGCAGGAAACGGCTGGAATCTGGAACCCGTTTTCAGCTGCGTGCAGGGTTGTGCCGCCCAGAGGGGAGAGCCGGCCCGTGGTGAAACAGCAGCTCAAGCTAAGCGGGGAGAGACTGAAAGACAGCTAAGCAGTTACTCAGGAAGCAGCCACCTAAACTGTGACCGTGCCTCTAAGGACACCACCTTTCCTGTTTTGGGGTGGGGTGTGGGTTTCTGTTTTGGTTTGGTTTTTTTTTTACATTCTATTAACTGTTTCCTTTTAAGAGGGTGGGAACAATATACAAGGCACAGAAGTAACGCTGAGGTATTTCACATTTATAGAGGATTTTGACATTGCAGAGGTTTCTGCGATAACCTTGCAAAACAGGTATGCCACTTGGGCAGCTTGCAATGACAACAGTTTCCACTATGCAGTTGGACCATGCCCCCTTCTTAAAGCAAGAGTGGAAGCAGGAGCTTCTGCCTTTGAACGTCTTTCACAGACAGAATTACTCTTCTGCTTCTGCTCTGCCAATGTAGGGGTAGAAGCACTCCAGTGACAGTGCTCCTCTTAAGGCTGGTGCTTTCCCCTTGCCCCTGCCAGCTGGGCAAGAGAAGGTGCTACCAAATGCAATTTACTTGCCCTAGAGAATAGGAGCGCCACCTTCAGTTCTCGTTAGCTCAAGGGTGAGAAATCTCTTCGCGTGGGATTTATGTCTTTAAAGAGAAGAGCATACTAGGAATTTGGAGACAATGGTTGTATTGATGCTTTTTCCCCCCTCAGAAACTGTGAGAGGTGGATCCTCTTGCTCCTGAGGGAGTTGCGTTCTGCTCCAAAAAGAAGTCGTCCTACAGAAATTAGAAGTTCTCATGACCTGTATTTGTGTCTCAGCACAAGTCCTTGGTAGATCCATGAGAAAGTCACCTAGTGTTGCAGTGTCATAGAAAGCATTTTGCTGCTTCTGATGTTCCTGCAAGGGGATGTGAGGTGATGGCTTACTCTGTGCCTGGGCGTACCCTGCTGATGTTCTCCACCAGAGTGCTTACGGGAGCTGAGATTTTGCATGGTGAGAGGAAAGAAGCACAGCTGCTGCTGCCAAGAGGATTTATTTGCTCTGGCATGTAGCTGCTGGTAGTGGTACTCACATGTGGTGCCACACCTCAGCGGTGAGTCTTATGTGAAAAATGAGCACATTTATTTCCTATTGCTGTCCAGGAACGCAACTAAACATGGCTCTGAGGACCAAGAAATAGGGATTCAATACTCATGGCACTTAGCACTGATGTCTCTGCCACTGAGCATAAGGGAGAGAGGTCATTTGCAAAACAGTAACACCCCAGGCACCCCAATTGCTCTGACTAAAGCAGGCAGTTTTGCAGAAGTGCGAGCTTGCAAGCACTATAGAAGAGGACAGTTCCTCAGTTTGTTTTTAAAATCCTTCTTCAATGTCTGATGGGACCAAGAGGGTGCATTTCTTGGTATCATTCTGCAGTAAGGAATGTATTAAGATTGCACAAGCGAGTTGCTCCTGCTATTCAAAAACCCAAGAGAGGCTCCAGGGAAAAACCCAAGTGAGTCAAAACGCCTGCTGAGGAGACAGGCCCAGGAAGGACACTGCCTCTCCAGCTGACAGGGGTGTTTGTGGCAAAGGCCCACACTGCAGCCAGCTACCCTGGACCTGCCAAGAAGGCCACAACTCCAGTGCTCTCTTAGACTGCAGTTTTGATGTGGAAAAGCCACAACTCGGAACAAGTAATCTCAGTGTGACTGAGGGCCCACAGTCAGCCCTCACAAAGAGGTTTTTACCTTGCACCAGGGCTGGAGGTTTTGGACAAGGGTCAACTGGCAACCAGGGTGTAGGTTTAGGATTAGGGTTAGGATTGGGAGAGAAACAGAGTGGGAGCCTCTCACTGGAGTGGGGCTGCAAAGGAGCTGCTGAAGGAAGGGGGAGGCTGCAAAAAGCCTGTGTAACAACTGGTGGAGAGTGCGGGCACAGGACGCTGCCTGTTCAGCTGGAATGACACCAAACGAGTCTTTCAAGCCTTGCAGCACCAAACAGAAGGCATTTTTCTCCCCTTCTTCCCTAATTTCAGTTTCAGTTTTCCCTTTCACCTGAGAGCATGTGCAGGAGGCACCCCTATTTCTGTCCCTGTCTCCTCATAGGAAAGGGGAGAAGGAGGCAATGGAGTCCTTGCTATCCACTTCGTGAGGGGAGCGGGTTGTGCACACCTGCCAGGATCTTGGGGCAGTTGTGCAGACCTTTGCATGGAGCACGCATGTAGCTACACTGAGCATTAAAGGCATTGGTTTTTAATGACCGTGACAAAAAGGTGAAGTCTTCAGAAGAGCAACTGTCAGCATCCCTGAATTAATCCTCATGGAGAAAGCTCCTGGCTCTGCCGCAGCCTTACCAGTTGTTCTCTAAGACTGTCATCTCTCCAAATGGCACACAAATGCTTAGCGCATCTGTCAGAAAGAAGACAATTTAAAAAGCCTTATTAATGACAACTTTCAAGACCATCTTATTTTCCCAAGCAGTTCTCAGAGACGGAGATAATGAAGGTCTCAGTTAAGCAAGTGCAGTAAACAGTCTAGAGAAAGACTATACCTGTCATCTTTTCTGATTCAGATTTCACTGAAGTGCAAAAAGCCTTGTGATTGAGGCACTCCATGCTTACCAAGAAACACACACGCTCTTTCAGATTTTCAGAAAGCTTTACTAGCGGGGACATGTATTTGCCCTCATGATGATGCCACTGCCCAATTTCACCCTCTTCCTGCAAATATATAACCTCTGGTTTCCTATTCAAAACTAGGTTTTCTTTTCATAATTGTTTAATAGTAGTCTTATTGTTATATACATGACCGCATTCTTACACAAAATTCTGCTGTGATTTGGAGCCCAAAGTGATGGGGTCTTGTGTGGATCCAGGCAGTCCCTGTTGCTCTAGTCCCCACCAATATCCCTCTTCTCCCACCTGGACCTGTAGTGAGGGGCCACATAGGGTGGATGAGTCCCAGTGACCTGATAGACGTTTATGGTTTTCTTTAACAGCTCTGGGGACTTTGTTATGTTGTGTGGTCCATTCCCAAATTGCATTTTCCTTTAGTAAGTTATGGAATGGTTAGGGTATTATACTAAAACCTGGAGTATGTGCCCTTTGAGATCCTAAAGTCCCCATCACGGCACGTAACTCCTTCCTTATATCTGGGTCAGGGCTAACCATTGGATTCTTCTAGCACCTCGTCGGGGGCTGTTTTTCTCCCACCTATTCATCTGACTCCCCAAAAGAATAATTGGGGACTGGGCCCTTGTTCCTGTTCTGCTGGTATCTCTACCCCAGTTGACTGTGGGTGTGTTGCAGCAAGTGTCCGTAGCGCTTTACAGATTCTGCCAAGTGGCCACCTCTTAAGACATCACCGATGCGCTGCCCCACAGCGACCTCTTGTGGAAATTTTAACATTACCACTCTAGCCAGTGTAGCATGAGCTACGCGGGTGGTGGGACTACGGTTTAAGCCTTGCGATAGGCAAGTAAATGTATACCGGAGTCCCTGCCAGATGAAAGCAAACCTCTTCCTCTCTGCCTCCGGTGCTGAGATCATAAAAAACGCATCTTTCGGTTTTTTGATAGCTGCCATCCATCATTAAGAAGATTGACTGTATCAGCTATACTGGGAACAGCCGCAGTGAGTGGTTTGGCAGCAATGGTTAGGCTTCCATGATCTGCTGTTAGTCGCCACTTGCCATTAGGCTTCTTTTGAGGCCATAGAGGAGACTTGTAGGGGGAGGACACCTGCCAATGATTCCTGTTTTTTTGCCTGTTTTGTCAATTCAGTAAGAGGATGGATGGCATCAGGAGGGAACTTACAATGTAGAGTGCTAACTAGCTTGCTATGGGCTAAGGCAGCATCTGTTTGCAACAGGCTAACAAGGTGCATCGGTATGAGGCAAACTGTGCGGTAAAGGGAGTGGTTGTCCTTGCTTACTATTTTCCCCATGGGACCACTCACGACTGACCCTTCAGTAAATCCGTACCAAAAAGGCACCTATCATGAGGACCTCAGAGTAAGGTGGGATGGACTGCTGGTCCATTAGACTGAATTAATTTAGCCCTGGCAAGTGGGTGGGTAGTGACTTGCCCATGGACACCAACAGTTGAAACTACTTGTCTGATAAGTGGAGGCTGTCCTTGGTATTTACCATCTACATGTAGACTCCTGTGTGATGGGGAATGTCTTAAAGCAGTGGTCATTAACTGCCACTATCACCTCCATACTTGAATCCTCAGCAGGGCAAGTAGCAGCTGGCCACTCTGACTGCCACAGGATAAAGCCCTGACCTTGGTTTCCTGCATAGTCATGGTCTAGGGTCAGTGCTGATAGATGTAGGTATCCCAGAGCTCACATCCCTAAAATGCTCTGCCTTAGTCATTACTTTCTTAAGTCGCTGCCATCCCTGGGTATGGATCCCAGAGAGCTATCATGAAGAGTCAATGAGGCAAACTCAGCCCACTGCTGTACAACTGGTGTTGTCAGCCCATTTAACTGACTCAGAGAGAGCTCTTTATCTAAACATATTTTCCATAACCTCTTGCGCGCATTAGTGACTGCAGGTGCTCCTCTCCCCAATTTGCTTTCTCCTTTTTGCACAGGGACAGGCTGGCTCTTTTCCATTACATTTACTTCAGCTGAGATTCTCCTCTGTTTTTATCATTTGTGGTATATACTGGTGTATCTGCTAATGTATTCTGGAAGACCTCTTGGAAGGTATTACCACTTAACCCTGGCTAAGGCTAATGATTTCAATGTTCCATCTGCTCCCTTTCCTATGGGGCAGAAATGTCCCTGCTCATGCATAACTGCCCAGCAATTTGGCCTGGGCAGGGGTTGTCTGGCACCTGGCACTATGGGAGCTGCTTCTTCCAGTTCAGCTGCATCAGGGGTTTTCAACGAGGCAGTCTGCACACTGGCTGCCATGGCAGGCAATGAGGCTGGCGTCTAGTAGTTACTACAGGGGGAGGCGGGTTTTGTTGCTGCTTGCTATTTAGTTTTTTAATTTGGCATCCTGACGCACACACACATAAACTCTCTAGACTTGAGCATAACCAATTGCAACTGGCATGGTGAAGCAGATTGTGCCTGCCCAACACAACCCGTCAGAGAAAGGTCCAACTTCTGATACCAATAAAATTTCAGTCTGGGTCTCTCAAATTCTCAGGGGAACGGACATGGTGAATCAAGCTTTTTTTGATCCTTATGGGTCTCTTCCAACTTGAGATATTCTATGATTCTATGATTATTTCATGAGCTCATTTTAGGTAAAACAAGCGCTCAATCCTTGATTTTGCTAGATTGTTATTTCTCTAATTTATTGCTTCAACAATTCACAGGCTCATTAACTCACAAAGTCACCAACCCACATGCATATGAGAAAATGAGTTGCCTGGCCAAGGGCGAGGGTGCTCATCCTTCCTCCTCTGTCACGCTGCAGCTGTCCCCTCTATCGCCCCAGGAAGCTGGGGAGACGCAGCAGCCCAGGCTGCTGCTGGATCCGCTGCTCAAGGAAATTTTGGGGTGAGGTGGCATAATCCTGCCTTCCAGCTTGGAAGTTTGGTCTACACCTCTCCTGTGGCTTGTTGCAGTTAGTTCTGAAGACTCTCGGGCTTATCAGAAACTACCAAACAGTTACTTCTGCAAGGCCGCAGAGACAGCAGGCCTTATCTCTCTCTGGCTGGGACAGCCAGCGCCCGCGCCGCTCTGTCTGCAGCCGCCCGGTGCTGCTGCCTGCGCACATCAGGCTGGGGCGGGGGCCGTGCCCGAGGGCAGCACCTGGGCAGGAGCAGAGTGAGCAGCCGCCGTCAGCCTGGGCCCTGTTTCCGCTGCTGCCGTCTTGTTTCCTGGCTTGCTTCAGGCTGGCACTGCACACCGCTAGCGACCTAGAGCGGAGTCTGCATTTTCCCTTTGGAGCCCACTAAAGCACCTTAGCATTTCGCACGTGCTTTTTGTGCACATGCGTCACTGATGCAAGGTTGTGCTGTGATGCTTTTGCCTCTTTAAAACGGCTCTCCAGGCGGGATGGAAGCTCACCCAACGGGAATGACAACGGCTAGAAGGAACTGCCGCCTTTGCCACATGAGTTTCTCCAGCTTTTGGGGTGTTTTTGAAACAGGAAGCATGGTTCTACGTGCACTGGGGTGCAATCCGTGTCAGCTTGTGAGAAACCAGCCGGGCCTCCCCTCGGCCGAGAGAGGAGCGGTGAGCGGCAGAAAGCAGCACTAGATGGTGCAGTCACACCAGCGCAGCCACCCAGGCGGCCTGGCTCGCTGGCCGGCAGCCCCGACGGGGGCAGCGCTGCACGCCTCGAAGAGCATTTCCCTGACAGCATCCCTGTACCGAGGGGCTGCGCTGAGAGCCAAAGAGGGTAGAAGGACCCTCGCAGCTCTGCCCTGCAGCAGGGAGTGGAGCCCTTTGCACGGGGGGCTGCAGAGCACTCAAAAGCACGAAGCCCCCAGGCTTGCAGCGTCAGGTACAGAAGGGGGAACATCTTTGCATCTTCACTGATGAGAAAAAAATTTCCTTATGCTGTCACAGCTGCCATGCAGGGCTGACTGGGACCAGGCTGGTGCCTTTGTGTCATTCAGCCATTCAGAAGGCAGGAGATGACACTATCACTGCCACTGACCTTCCCTTGTCCTTAGCATCTCAGTGAGGACACTCTGTGCTATCGGGAAGACCTGTGGATGAGTATCTGTCTTTCCCACTGTAAGCACTTTGAGGTAATGATAGATAGATGGATAGATAGATAGACAGACATACAGACAGATAGACAGAACTATGTATTCCTCACTATTCAGAGGGATGGAACACCTCTCCTGTGAGGACAGGCTGAGAGAGTTGGGGTTGTTCAGCCTGGAGAGGAGGAGGCTCCAGGGAGACCTTACTGCAGCCTTCCAGTACTTAAAGGGGGCTTATAAGATGGGGACAGACATTTTAGTAGGGCCTGTAGCTATAGGACAAGGGGTAATGGTTTTATACTAAATGAGGGTAGATTAGACTAGATCTAAGGAAGAAATGTTTCACAGTGAGGGTGGTGAAACCCTGGCACAGGCTGCCCAGAGAGGTGGTAGATGCCCCATCCCTGGAAACATTCCAGGTCAGGTTGGACGGGGCTCTGAGCAACCTGGTCTAGCTGAAGATGTCCCTGCTCATGGCAGGGGGGTTGGACTAGATGGCCTTCAAAGGTCCCTTCCAACCCAAAGATTCTATGATTCCACTTGATGATGATACTTCAATGACTCTACTAAAGTATATTCTCACTTTTGAGACCCTCTGTTCCCATGGTTTGGTTACATTTTAAGTTCACAACAGAATCAAAAAGAAATGTCGATTTTTTGCTGGAACATTAGAACAGGCTAACCTTAGTACTGCTCATTCAACAGTCTATTTTAAGTTCTTCTAAGCTGAAGAATCATTAATATTTCAGTCTAGCTCCTTTAAAATTCAAACATAACCTTCTAAACTTTGGTCTGTATCCTGTATCTAGAGTAAGAGCCAGTTTTAGATGGCGTCTCCCTTTCTATTAATTAAAATAGGTAACAAGGGGAAGACTGAGCTACACTGAACTTTACATTTCACAGATCATAACTGGTTGTCCAGATACTTTCATATTTCTTGTTTATAGCAAATTTTTAAAACTTATGCTCCTCTCTTCCTGCAGAAAGGAAAAGCATTAGCTTCACAGCATCTTTGGTTCACTGCTAGGTGTTACTCTAAAGATACGAACTTATCTTTAAAGTGAAGATATTCTTACTTCAAATGTTCATATGTATGTATGAACATATTCTTTAAAAAGGACTTCATCACAGAGATGCCACTGTGTCCACAAAGCCTTTATCTGCTGCAGTGTATTATTTATTGATGGACTTCAGTTCTTATAAAGCTAGTTTTCTCTCCACGATGTAGAGAGGGATCTCACTTCCTTTTGGGGTTTTGTTGTTTGGTTTTGTTGGGTGTTTTGTTTTGTTTTGTGTGGGATTTTGGGGAGGTGGGTGTGTTTTTTTTTAAATTATGGGATTTTCTACATAGCAATAAGTGGTTCAGAACATTTCTGTCTTGAGGAGCAGCCCATGGTCATGGCAGGCTCAAGTTCTGGAAAAGCAGATTGCATTAAAATGCAGTTGGCTTGAGGACAGAGAGTATAAAAGTTCAGTACATAAAACATAAGCTTCACAGCCAGTACCATGTATTTCCTGGCTAAAGGACAAAAGGTAGAGAATAAAGAAACAAGATCTCACCTTTCCCGTTCCATTTCCCACTTGTCTGTGCAGAGCGGGATCTGCAGCCCCCAGGAAGCTCTCACTCTTTGCACGCCGTCATGCTTCCCCCACTGCTCTGGAGGAGCTCTTTTACTTCCTTGTGCTGCTGCAAACAGGTCCCAAATTATTGTACAATGAAAGCACTCACTTTTTTCAACTCATTTCGATCTTTTTCTCTTTTTGCAACAGCTTGTGGAGCCTCTCTGATTTAATTCTAATGCCAAGTTTGTCATAATAAACAGTTCTGTTTCTAGTAACAGCAATCTTACATCACTTGATGCATGTTTGTCTCTGCTCCTGCAGTCCTCCAGCTGTGCTCTTCTGCTTCCCTCCTTCTTGTTGGTACCACTCACTGACACCTTCCTGCCTGTTGTACCTTGCCACTCAACGGGAACAATTAATCAATACCTTACATAGTTTACAACTCAAAATTCAAGAGATGTTACATTATTTTTTAGTGATATGCCAAGGTTTCTTGTTACTACAGTATGATATAGAGGTATATATAAACAGGTTGGTTTGCCATAGCATATCGTCACTGTGCTCCTGTACATTAGCCACAACCACAAATAGGGGTTTTTGAAGCTTTTAAGCAAAATCTGCTCTACTGCTTAGATTGTAAGGCTTGATGCTCCCCAGTGACCCAAGCTCTTAACAGGAAAGGCAGAAACAAAATGTGATGTCTCTTTTATTGGAAAAATAAATAACTAATAAATACCAGGAATGTCCAGAGCCTCAAGCCACATCAAGCAATGGTTACAGAAAGAAGTATTGTATCTGTTCTTTCCATGAGCAACTACTGGTTATGAGTGAAAGAACACAAAAGAATAATTTCAACATAGTCAATACACTGCTATAGTGAATATGAGCCCACTTCTACCAATTGATATCAATACTGGCTGAAAGGGTTTCTCTGGTTTTTTTTAAAGCTAAATATACTTTTGTATGAGAAACTGTAAGCAATATGCCCAGCCTTTGCCACACCATTCATACTGATGCAGGTTTCTCCCCTGCATCTGTGAGGCATTAACTGGCTTTGCTGTGGGGAGGAGAGAGGATGTATGAGCCTGAATCCAACTGAAAGATCAAGACAGATTACGCAAAAATCCAGTAAAAGCATTTCCCCAGCAGGGAGACTTACAGCAAAGAGAATAACGCTCTTTTCAAGATTGTTCAGCAAATATTCTAGTTTAGAAGAGTTCATGTCAGCTCGAGAATAACGGACAGGTCATATTTGTCTTTGTAATTCTTAATTGCTCTCATGAAATGATAGTGAAACCACCATCTGGGAGATAAAAAAAACCCCAAATATATTTGGACTGAGAAAAGTTTCCTCTGAATAAACACCCACATTGCAGCCGGGGCCTGTGGAAAGGCTACCTTTCCAGTCAGCATCTCAGACAGTTTGGCTGACATTTCCCCTTGCCCTATCTTCCCCATGCACAGCTCTTCCCTCCAGCCTCCATTGCTTTAGTGAGCCAGCCTTGAAAACTTTACTTTTTTTTGGCCACCTCTTCAATTACAAAAGCAAGTGAAATTCAAATCCGGAGAACAGCCTCCTCCCATGTTTACCCTCCTCCCTTGATGTCTTGCCAGAGGCTGTCGGCACACACAAGAGGTGATCCTAGCACTGGTGGCTGGGGCCAGACGCACAAGCGTGCAAAACTCGTGCTCACTCCTGATGCGGTATGGAGTGGAGGCAGCCCAGGACCCTCGATTGCCTTGGGTCTGGGCCTGAAGGCACCTGCCCTACCCAGGTAGCTACTCTCAAATATTGGCTGAGCATCACCTCTCCCCCTTTTAGTCTGTGAGCCTCATGGCTACCACTGGAAAGCTGAAAGGGAAGGGAGAAGTGTTAGTACAGGTGGTTGTGCATCGGGTTTTCTGCTTCATACAGCCTCTCCTATGGGAAATGACAGGCACCGCTGACTACGTCAAGTTGACCCTGGAAAATCTCCTAGAAATGAGTTTAAAAGTTCTCAAGGAACCTGCTTACCAAGCAGAGAGACAGATAGCTCAAGCAGGGGAGAGGAGTCCATAGCACTGCAAGGCCAAGGGTCCACAGAAGCCTATGTATGACGAGGGGACAGTTGCACCAGGCAGGAGGCAGAGATTGCTGTCGGGCTGCTTCCTGAAGGCTTCTTGGGATGTCTGCCTTTCAGGACAGCAGCTGGCTTGTAAACTCCTTGCAAATTTTTACAATTCCCTTCTCTAGCTGCTTAGAGGAAAAGGTGTCTTGCTGGTTATTCTTTCTAGTCTGGTGCCTTTGTAGATAGAACAGGGATGTATCTGTAGGCTAGATTATGAGGAGAGGGTCAAGCTGCCCCAGGACTTTACACACAGACCATCCCCAGGGAGCAGCTCCCATGGAATACTGGACTTCGGCTTCCCTCATTTAATCATACCATCAGTCACAGCACCAAGGACTGAGGCATGTGGGTTCTTCAAGCTCTGGAAATGGATGTCATTTTGAAGGAGGAAAAGAAGACACTTCTTAAAACTCTTCCTCCAATTTTAAAGAGTTGATGTTATTTTTTTGAAGATGTCAGAGAAGAACAGCCACAGGCCTTAACTACACCCTTATCTTTCATTCTCACTTTTGTAAAGACTAAATTTAGTGTCCAACTAGAAATGACATCAGCCCTAAATTAGATATTAATTTTGTGGTGGCTAAGCTTCTGTCTTGTTAGCAGCATCTTAAAATGTTCACAGAGCTAAGAGCCACCCTCTTTTGCCACATCTCATCCATCTCCCCGAAATCAGGACTCCAGACGCTGTGCTGCCAATCCCACTGGCCGTCTGCTCCACATTGCTCCTCATTCCAAACCACATCCTTCCTTGCGGGGCCATCAGCCTCCTCAGGCCTGCTCCCCTCCTGTGTGGCAGTGTGAATGACAAACATCCAGCGTTCAGCATCCAGACATGACCATCTCAGGAATCCTCTGTGCTTCTGGCAAGCCGCCTGCCCATCCCCAGGCACTTGCTGTATCCAAGCTATGCAGGTTCCTCAACAGGCCACAGCTGCCTCCCATATGCTCTGGATCTGAATGGGAAAGCCAGATCCGCTTCCATAGCTTGAGCTAATAGGCAGGATACTTGAGCTATTGCCAATAAAACAGCATTACAAAAGAGAAAACAGCACACAAACCTCCCTGGGATGCAACCGGCTTGGTCTCCAATCCCTACTTTGATGCCTGTTGTGGGACTTCATGTTATCCGGTAACAGGATAGTATAAATGCGTAAACCTTGCAAAAGGACTGGCAGAGGTTGCGTACCTTGAGCACAAAGTCTGGTGGGAGATGCTGCTTTGATCTATACCTCCAGGTGCCAGAGCTGGGCTGCGAGATCAGGCGCCTGCAGTATGAGCCCCCTGATGCAATAAGCAAGCAAGCAGCAGGACGGGCACCCTACAGTGTTTCGACATCCCTGCATTTGCTGTGACCAGTGCAGGTAAGTACTTGCAGATATTGGATTTAGCATCTTAGCTGAGATGGGAAGGTAAATGTGTAGCTTTACAAAATGAGTTCAGGTGTGGATCTGTGCAAGTCTTCTGAGATACAAATGCTGCTAAACACCCTTAGCCGTAGAACATAGATGGCTCGAAAAATTTCATGTCTGAAGTCCAAGGTCTGTGAACACAAATCACAAGCACCTCCGGATGTTCAGTGCCCTGAGGCGTATACCCCAGCTAAGCAGCAGTGGGGAGCCTAGAAGGTACCAGTTATGGGCCTAAGGTCCTTAATCTACTATTGTATGCCAAAGCTTTTGTGGACGTTCATGTTGTTGCTTTTTTTTTCTTTATACTTCAATTATACCAGCAAGGCATATGATTTACTAATTTTTCATTCTGGCTCACTGAATATTCTTACCTATCTTGAATTTAATGGAGGTTTTTTTCTTCAGTCTTCCGAAGTACTTTATTCTTATTACTTCTTCTGAACTATGCATATTTTATGAAACTTACAACCGAATCACAGTTTAATTCTGTAATTAGTTCCTTTAATTCACATCAAAAGCTGAACGTCGGTCAACAACACACGAATTCTCAGGAGCAAATCTAACTCTGCAGATGAAGCAACCATCAGAAAATAATTTACACTAAGCGAAAAAACACCACATACACACATTAGAACAAATTCGTAGTTGTATTTTATTTAATCAATGAAAATCTACCTTAAAACCACAAAATCAAATTTGGTAACCCAGTACATTGGATTAGAGAAAGCTTCAAGCTTTTAAGCACAAGCCAGAAGTCACAGTCTCAAATGAGAGTTTCAGAGGCCAAAGCAATATGCTGGAACAAAGTAGTATCTTTGCTGTGGAGGCATGCTCCTTGCACCATTAGCAGTTTCAGGTGCAGTATTTTTCAGCTGTCAGTGATAAGCAGCAGCTTTTCTATTGGTTTTATAACGGAGTTCGTTGCATTGCTTACCTAGGCCCTGGATTAATGGAGAAAATAGGCAAGTTTAAGCACTCGCCTGTCCAATTACTACCAACAGGCAATTTACACTGTGGTAAAGCTAGCTTTATTTAAATGAGGTTCAGACAAGAATTATCTTTACATATTATTAACAGCTTTGGAGCTACAAATGTAAGAATCAGGATTACACAGGTCATGCTATTGTTATTTTACCTGCTGCAGTTATTGCAATATGGCTTAACGTACATAGGTATACAATTTGTACAAATTCAGCCAAGTTTGCACTTGTGAGGTGTTATTAAGAGCATGATCAACTTGCAAGCCAACTTAAACCTGTGGAAACCAACCAAGGGTGCTGGAATTGCCCAAAGCTAAGGGGGAAAGCTGCCACTAACAATGGACAGAGATAGACTGGATTGTTTGAAACCACATTGTTTGGCTTTAAATATTTATATAATTTGCTCTGAGGTAAGGAAAACTCTTTTGATGCATCCACACAGGGCAGCAATAGATGGTGCAATCACACCAGTGCAATTAGTGACATTGCTTGCTGTATGCGCAGCCTCGAGGAGAGGCAAGCACCTGCCATAACAGGAGCATTTGTACAGTAGAGGCTGATTTTAAAATAAATTACTATACAGGTAGGATAGTGAGCTATTGTTCAACCTGATGGGCATCGGCTTCACAAAGTGCGATCTGTAACCTTCACTTCAGAAATCAGAGCTGAAAGTATGGACTTGTACCCCATGTTTGATTTTAATGTAAACAACTAAAGAGAGGACCAACTCCTGTTGGGGACAGACATCCCAGGACACTCAGTCTTGGGCCTTCTTTCCATCCTTAAATCACCCTGCTCATTCTGGTCTACAGCTGTTGTCATCCAATCCACCTTACATGAAGGTTTTTAAGATCTCAGCACCCCAAAGGTCTCATCAGCTTTTTGCAACCCAAGGCAGAATTCACCACCAAGCCCTTACCCTCCTTCCTACTCCTCCCTCAGTGAAGCCAGAGAATTGATAGGAGTGGGGAGCATTTCAGGAAATGCTGTAGTGGGAAAGAGGTTCAGGCAGGGGTTGGGAAAGGAGGAAGCTTGTATGCAGGATCTTAGACAGTATAGGTATGGGTAAAGGCTTGGCATTGGATGGGGCAGTGACCAGAAATGAGCAGACTCTGGAATGACAGGGGTGTGATTTGACTGTCGTGGTACTGCTGGGGTTGCTACATCAGCAAGACAGCAGGGAAACGGTAAGTCTGGAGGGATCTCAGAAACGAGGGAGGACTGCAAGTAGAAGTGGTTGGTGGATCTGACATGGGTCAGGCCTCTCCTTTTGTCTTTAGAAATATCATAGTTCTACATTAAAATCACAGCTGGGTTTAGGATATACATATAAATATTCAAAGCAAGACAGCCAAGTTTTTGAGAGACTTTCCAAGGGGAAGAACCTGGAACAATAAATAGGAAACTACATGTTATCAATTTCCACTCCAATGGCATCAATTTCCTCTCCAGGCTACTCTACAAAATTCATTTAAGGGTATGCCTAAATAGTACAGAAGTATCATAGCTCTACATTAAAATCAGAACTGGGTTAAGACATACATATAAATATTCAACACATTACAGTCCAGTCCTGAGACCTGAAGTCTGGAACAAGAGAACGGTATTCTTAATCTCCTTTCAAGCTACACTTGTAGTAGAAGTAATTTCTGACTAAATCAGGCCTGCACAAATACAACTGAATGATGGATAGAGATACCTGAATAGGACTGAAAGGCAGCAATCTTGAGCGTCTTGCTCAAGAATTTGTGCGTGATCCAGTTCCTGCTGTTTGATAAAGACACATATGCTACTTGGCCAGAAGTCTCATGTGTCCTCATCAGTTAGCCCACCTCTTTGCCCTCACACACAAGTCAAGGGGCATCTACGGCCACTCGTAGGTCAAATCAAGGCAGTTACAGAAGATGTGGGGCGTAAGGGAGACTGCAGAAAGAAGGTGGGGGGATTCAGAGATGACTGAAGGGATTCTAGGAGATGGGACAGACAGGACACATGTTATGTGAGGGGACAGTAATAACTCCGGCACAAATTTTAGTGGTCTGTCCATTCACTCAGTTGTGCATCTCCAGTCTAAATGGTGTATTGTGGGCAGAGGCAAATGACCTTCAAACGGAACACACGTGTAGATACAGCCAACATTAAAGGCATTGTTTTTTTAATACAAATGACCAAAAAAAAAGTGAGGTCTTCAAAAGAGCAGATGTTAACATCCAAGAATAAAGGGTAGTGAATAAAGCTCCTGGTTCTGTCACAGGATTGTCAGTTGTTCTCTAGGACTGGCATCTTTCCAAATGCCACATGGATGCTTAGCACATCTGAAAGAAAGACGACAGGAAAGAAAAGCTTTATTAATGACAGCTTACTCTCTCAAGAATATCTTATTTTCCCAAGCAGTTCTCAAAGGTAGAAATAAAGGTCTCATGACTGACTTAGGCAACTGCAGTAAATATCCTAGGGAGAGACTGTAACTATCATTTCTGATTCCTATTTCACTGATGTGCAAAAAGCTTTGCTACATGAGGCACTTCAGGTTTACCATGGAAGGCAACACTCACATCCTTTAGGATTTTAAGAAGAGCTTTGTTAGAGAGGAAGCATGTTTGCGGATTAAATCCTGTACATGAAATGTGTGCCATATGACTGCATTATCTAGAAAAACTGGAAACCACATTTTCTACCTCCCAGAAATATCACCCTAAACTACAGGCCAAGTCAAAGGCCATAAAAGTGAGGGGAGCTGTACAGAAAAGAAACAAGGTGTTGAATAGCCAGACAGAGAGGAAGTAAAGATGACAATAAAAATAAAAATCTGTGACCTGTTGGTTAAACTGGGGAGAAGTTGCCTTTCGCCAAAATAAAAATAAAAAAAAAAATTAAGAGACGCAACAGTTTTAGACACCCCCAAAACTATTCTGGAAAAAGAAACAAACTGCTGGCTAAAAATGCTACTTACATTCAAGGCCTCAGGAGCCACTAAGTTCTGACTTTGTGGACTATCACAAGATGTTCCTTCTTGGCAACTATCATCCTCCCACGACTGTGTTTTCCCATCTTCCACTGGCAGGTGATGCTGTTCTTCCTCACTTTCTCTGCATGTTTGCTGACCTGTATGTTGGTCTGGGATTTCCATAATCTGGCCAACCTCTTTTTCCCTTAACTTTGGTGGGTGTATGTCTAGGGGGTCTTTGGTTGAATCTTCTGAAGTATTTAGTTCTAGTGTCGATTTCGGAAGTCTCACACTTTCCCTTGAAACATCTTCAGGGCCAGTCACAATTGTTAAAGAATTCTGACTTTGTCCGTTTTTCAGCATCTCTGAAGTTAACAGCCTGTCTTTTGTTTTTTCTACAGTTGCATGGATTTCTGTAGACTCTGTTAAGGTAGCAGTTTTCACTATTCCTGATTGCTGGAGCTTTTGTTCTTTACTCCATGTCACTTCATCTTTTACTGGAAGTTGATGATCCACCTGCCTACTTTCCAGAAGTTCAGGTATGTTTGTATCTGATGGGCTTTTCCCTATGGACTTAATGTGCTGCTCTGACTCAAAGGCAGCTGAGTCTTCTGCTTCTGCAAGTTTGTGAACAGCTGTCTGGATGGCATTCAACACAATTTTCGTACCCTGTGACGCTATAGTCACAGACTGAACAACATCCTTCTCAAATTCCGTGGGGGCGAGAGACAGACCGTCATTTGGAGGAATACCATTTTGTTCGGGTTGCCCTGTGCTCTGGAGCCTCTCTTGCTCTTCTGATATTCCATTCACAGAAGCAGGAGTTACTTGAGGCTCAGGTGCTTCTGCACTACCCAGCTCTGCAGTCCCATAGCCTGAAGAATCAACAGTAGTAACTGGGACCTCTTCAGAAGCCATTTGCTGTGGTATGGTTGCCAAGGGCTGTACAGTTTCAGCTGTTGTGTCTGCTGGCATTTTGGTTTCTGCCATGGCACGCTCGTCAACTGCTGCAGCTGCTACAGGCACAGGTACTTTCAGAGCCTCCAAGCTTTCAGCTTCTAAGAAGGCTGAGTCAGAGCCTTCCTCTTGCATAGTTAAAACCTCTGGCTGGACAGCAGTTGAACAGTCATCACCTCTCACAGCTTCCCATTTTCCAGATTCAGATAATTCTTTGGCTCCTTCCATCAATTGCTCATTTTTGTTATCTTCTTTCTGAAAGTCTTGACAGTTGGAGGTTTCTACAAGTTCTTGTTCTTTTTCCACATTCTCCTCATCCGTTAAGCTGCTTAGAGTTTCACATTGCTTAGGACTTCTGTCAGTAAGGACCGCACTTCCATTTTCAGTGGTATCTGGGCACACTGATGCTAAATTAGGTACACTGTCTGCTTCAATCTGTGTGGGAGCCTCAGTGACAGTGGTATCACCCTCTAAGTGTGTTTCAGTTCTGAGCATAGCATCTTCCATTTTGCCACCTTCGGTTTCATCACTCTGGGAGGGAGTTTCAGTTGGTTTTTCTCTGCATTGTGGCTCTAGGATGGGCACAGAATCTTTTGCTGTAATCTGCCTGCCAGCACCATCCCTCACACTCTGCTCAGCATCTGCAGCTGCTTCTGAGCCAATTGTTTCTGAAGGAAGGGCAGGGGTTTTAACCTCATTCTGCAGAGGAACCTCAGTAACAGCGACTTCTGTGCTTTTTACTCCACGGAGCACAGCATCATCTTTCTCTTCCTCTCTCTGGGCAGGTGCCCTGCTCGGAACGCCTTCAGTGCAAGCTTGGTCTTGTGAGTCTAAGTCAGGAATTTCATCTTGTCTTTCAGATTTAACAGGGACTACACTGACAGCTGCTTCTGTGTGCTCTGGTCCCATGGTGAGGGTTTTGTCCTCTCCTTCAAGCTGCACAAGCTCTTCAGCTGTAAGCCGCAAGGTAGAGGTTTCATCCTTGGTCTTGTCCTGCACCTGTGGAGAATTGCAACAGACCTGTGAAAAACGGTTCAAGCAGGGAGTGACCAGGAATGATCTGGGTGAAAAAGCATCAGAAGATAAGAGCGTGAGGTGACGACACTGAGATTAGTGGGTCACCAAGATCCCAGCTAGTGTTCAGTTTCTCGGGATATGTGGCAGCCTAAAGCAAGGGACAAACGACAGCACTTGAAACAAAGACTAAGCCAGGAAGAGGGTGGGGAGGTAGGGAAGAAGGTAGGAACAGATCAGCCACAATAACCCCTGCGCATTTAAAGCTGGAGACAGTGGTGTCATTTCTTTTCCCCGCCCTTTGCAGAAGTACCTCAGCTACGATTGTACTTCTGCGTACGACTGAAGATACAATCTGCTATGTATGCTACCATATGGATCACATATGGATCGCGTGTTTTCACATAATACCCTCAGTCACACTGCGCTGTGCAGAAGCCCTAATAGCAATTGTTCCAGCACCCTCTGATCCACACACCCCATCTCCCATCCCATTCTGCATCCACCTCACTCTGCATAAAAGCCTCAGTGGCTGCTGCTTCTGGGCATCTGTGTGCCTGTCTCACTAGAAACAAACTTCAGTTGCCTCAGGCTGCACAGAGAAGGTCCTTAATAGTAGTAATATCCTGAATAGTGATATTGCCACAACCTAGTTCTAAATCAGGTATAATATCTAACACTTGCTGACTTTTTTCTTTGACAGATGAACCTTCGTGTCATACGTAATACTTACTGCAGTCTGCACTTCTGGAATACATTCATCTCTCGTCTCATCTACTGTCAAACCCGTTACAGGCAGTTTCTCTTGTTCTGAAGGCTCCTGCTTTGCAAATGGCTCTTCCTTGGGAGTGACTGCTTTCATAATGTGAGAGTCTCTGTCTTGTGATGAATGTTCCTCTACTGTCCTCTGAACTTCAGATATTTCTTCATGGTCTTCTACAACTGGTTCTTCACATGCCTGCCACTGGCTTTCATCTCTCAGAACATCTACATTTTCACATCCTTCTGTACTTTCTTTTGTTGCAGCAGACATTTCATTTCTCTCTGAACCTTCCTGTAGAACACTCTCTTCAACACCGGTTTGGCCCTGAATGCTCTCTGCTCTTCCCAGGGCCTGGACATCAACCTCCTTATGTTCTTTTGTCAAGGACTGTTCAAGCAAAACAGTTTCCTCACCTACAACTTTCCAATCTTTAGCATCATCTTTCACTTCCGACTCAATTCTTTGCACTGTTGTAATTATAGTTGCTGTCATGGTTCTTTCACTAACCAGCTGGTCTACATCTGCTGTCTTCACTCTTTCAGCAACTTCGTGAAGAATTTTTTGTGTCTGTTTGTCTAATTCTTTCAAATTTTGTTCAGTGGCCTCTACTTCTTGTACGGGTGTAACTTCCTCTGTAGTATCTGGGGTTTCTAACAACTGCGAAACAGCAGAAACCATCTCAGTTGTCTCCTCAGCAAGGGACACTTCCATTGTTTCTTCAGCACAGGAAGCTTCTGCTGTCTCCTCCAGAGCTGTCACTGCTTCTGAGGTTAGCTCTGGCTCACTTGCTGTGGTATCATCACTAACATCCTTTCTCGTCTCTGGCACTGTCTTAGCAGCTACCACTGCTTCTTCCACAATAACATCCGATTCAAATGTTTTCTCTGTTTCCTTCTCTTCCTCTTCTTTTGCCTGCTCAATACACTCTGTCAGGGCAGCAGATATCCAAGATGGTGACCTTTCTTCAATACTGGTAATTGCCCTTTCCCCTTCCACAACAGTAACAGTAACTGCATGTACCAGCCCTTCATGTGCTTGCTTAATTCTCAGGGTCTCCTCCAATTTTCCTGCTCTCTCTTCCTCTGAGGTTTGTTCTCTCATCACTTCAGCATCTTTTGCTTGTTGGGCTTCAATCTTCTCCTGCTCTGCTGCTTCATATTCAGATAAAGGAACAACAGCTGGAATATCTGAATCTTCTTCAGTTGTTTCTGCCATGTCTTCTCTTGCTTGCTTAAGATGAGTTGGTTCTGGCTTCCCATCCGACCTTTTCTTCTTACGCCCAGGCATCAGTTTTCTAAATGGAACCCACGATTCATCTTTTCCAGGCTCACCATCCGATGTTGAATGCTCCAGGCTAGATCCCACAACAGAGTCTTCAGTTCTCTCTTCCATTCTGGTTTTGGATTTCCTTCTTGGAGTGACTAACCTTTTAAATGATTCCCATGTTGAAATACCTTCACCTTCAGATGGGCTTCCAGTTTGTTCTGGGGAAGAATTCCCTTGTCCTTGATCACTCTCCTGAGAACTAGTAAGAACTGCATCTGTTGTTGTTTCTTTGCTCTGCCCAGATTCTTCTACTTTTTGGCTTTCTTGACCAAGCTTATGTTCAGTTTCATCATCAGATGACGATGATTTCCTGGCTCTTTTCTTTGAAGAACCTACACATATAAAAGCTTCCCAGGACACAGACGTGTCAACCTTTCTTTTGGGCTCTTCTGTGGCTTTCTCTGGTTTCTGGTGCATCCCATTTTCTTTTAATTCTCTCTGGTTTTCATCAACAGTGTTTTCAGTTGCAGACACTGCAGCACTCTTTGTCTTATCAATTTCTTCTTCTTTATCACTTTCAGAAGATCTTCTGACACGCTTCTTGGGAGTCACCATCTTTTTAAAAGATGCCCAGGGTGTAACATTTTCTCTTTTCCGCTCCACATCTGAAATTGCAGCATCTTCATTTTCAGTGACCTGCATTCCATCTACAGATTTTTCCAAAGAAGGAATTTCATTCATCTCCTCAGGAGAAGAAGCAGAACTCTCGCCCTTTTGCTCCTCCGGGCTATCTGCAGAATCCGATAAGTGTTGAATTGGTTCACCCTGTTCCCCTAACTTAGATTCTTCTCTTTTGCTTTTATGCTTCTTTCCAGACAGTTTTTTTAATCCAGTACCTGTAAAGAGCTTCTTTAAAGGGCTGCCTTGTAGTTTATTTTTTTCTTGAGAAAACAGCAGTTCAGCTTCATTTGTGATACCTTCTGGAGACCTCTTTCCAGCTGCCTCTTCAGGAGTTATTTCTGTGGCTACTTCACCTGGTTTGATAGTATCAGTCGTAACTATGCCAGTTTTTCCCTGTAGACCTTCATCAGTGGGTTTGATTGACTGTTGATCATCCTCTGTGTCAACTGAACATTCAGAAGTAGAAAAGGACTTCAACCCAGGAGCACCCAGAGTCAGTTTTGTCTCATGTTCTTTGCTTTCTTTCTTCTCTGTGGTTCTATCTTGAGCTTCTCCTTGTGTCTCTAACTTTTCAGTGATGTCTTCCGACATGGGTGAAATTTTCAATTCTGCTTCCTCTGTTTTTTCATCAAGTGTTTCTTTCCCCAGTGGATCAGGTTTATTTCCTTCTCTTCCTTCAGATTTTTTAAGCTGTTTACTAGAAATTTCAATTGCCAAAGATCCTGCTTCAAGTTTCTCTTCAGAGGATATTTCAGTTCTGTCCTCTATGTCACACTTGACTCCAGTTGATTCTGGTTTTTCTCCCACAGGTAGGACTTCTGAGGATGTTTTCAATTCTCCGTTCACACTGTCAGTGATAACAGGTACCACGGACCTTGTTTTTAGTGGTTTATCTGTCACCTCATTTTCTTTCTCTCCTTCAGTTTTTTCTTCCTTTTTACCAAGATCTTCTGAGCCTTCCACCAGCTCCCTTTCTTGATCATCTTCTTCAGCTTTCTTCTCCTTTGCACTTTCTTTAACAACTGCTGTTGCTACAACCTCTTTTTGGCCCTGCTCATCATGCTTGACTAGCTCTTCCTTCTCACATGCTTCAACTCCTGTGACCGCCACAGTCTTTTTTGACTCCAGCTTTTCACCTTCAGTTTGCTCCTTCTCATGCATTTCAATAGTTACTGCTGTCACATTCTTCTCTTCATCTTGCTTCTCAAATTCCGATTTCTCCTCCTTTTCACTGGTTTCAGTTGTTAAGGTTGCCCCCTCTTTGTTTTGCTCCTCTTCTTTTGTAGGAGACTGTAGTTCATCTTCTTTAGGCTTCCTAAAACTCTTCTTTTTCCTAAATCCAGTCCATCCCTGAGTAAAAAATCTTCTTAACGGTGATGCAGTATCAGTGGCTAAGGCAGCTGACTGAGAACAAATCTCATTTGCTTCTGCTGTTTTAGGAGATTCATCTTCTGGTTTTTCATTTTTCAGCGTGTCTTTGGTGCTGTCTTCTGCAGAGAGTGCATCCTCAGGCATCACTATTTCTTCTGACCTGACTTCTTTTTGATGATCATCTCCTTCAGGGACTTGTGTTTCCTTTTTTACAGTGAGCAGTTGAACTGGTTCTGATTTTCCTGTCTTTTCCTTCTTTACTGTGAATCTGAATCCAACAAATTTAAAAACCTTTTTAAAACCCAGATCATAAGACTGTGGCTCAGATGTGTGGTCGAGGTCTTCTGCGTCTTCTTCCAAAGATGGCAGCTGTTTAACTGCATGAGCATCCTCTTTCTCAGCATCCACACCGTCCTTGGTGTTTGAGTCAGATGGACATGTCTCCATAGTTTCAGTGTCTTCCTTCAAAGCTACACTGGAATGTTCCGTCTGTCCAACTGTTTAAAAAAAAAAAAAGTTAGATCCCTTCCCAGTTTAATGTTATATTATACCTTTATATATAGATTGTTTTTTTCATTTTTATCAAACTTCCCTAAACAGACATGTTCCGTTATTTCTGTGCCTATTCTATGTGCTACTATTAATTTTTTTGTTCAGGACTAGCTTTTGTTCTAAGATTACTGTATTTCCTTTCCTTTCTCATATGATTGTACGTGTCTTTCTAAAGTTTATTTGCAAACATACCTTTCAAGCTTATAATCTCTCATTCTCGCCTTCTTTTGCAGGTTTTGGGTTTGTTTTTTTGGGGGGGTTGTTTTTTTTGTTTGTTTGGGTTTTTTTGGTTTTTTTTTTTTTTTTAGGGGTAGGTGTTTGGGGTGCTTTTTGGTTTTTGTTTGGGTGGGATTTTGGTTGTGGTTTGGGGTTTTTTGTTTGTTTTTGGTTTTTTTTTTACTTTAAGGCAAACTTATGTGAGGAAAAAAGAAATTTAGTTCTATCCTATCATTACTCAAAGAATATATGGAACAACATATGTAACTCTTCCTGAAGCAAAGCTCACAGTATCCTTTCCATGCAGAGACCCCTCTGAGGAGGAAAAAAAAAAAAAAAAAAAAAGTGTGTTGACCTAAAACGATGACAAGAAAAGAAAAGCTCATTTTACAGCTCTGTCCCAAAAGACTAGTAAAGATGTGAAAACACCCATGGGAAATCTCCTATTTTTCTGAAAATCTGTAACCCCTAAAACAGTTACATTACAACACATTTGTTTTAAAGGTCACGAATCTTGGAATTCTCCCATACATCACATCACCACTACAGCCAGACAGAAACCTCACCTACAGCAATTCCACATCGCTTCAAATTAATGGGGTTGTTACTCTACAGGCAGGTAAAATCCCACCCTCCCACTGCTCACAAGTCTGTGTCTGCATTACCTCTTTCTTGAGCACTGTTTGAGTTTTATCTTCAGGACACTGGCAACCACCCTCTCAGTCTTGCTGGGACAATTTAAGTACTATCGCTCCCTCTGGCCATCAGCTGCCTAAGTTCACAGGCTGACATATACATTAAATCCCCGGAAATGCAGCAGTTAAGGAGTCAGCAAACATCCAGTTTACAGCACAAAACTGCAAGTACCCCATGCCCCAAATAAGTAACTCTGCAGGGAAAAGGTGGAAAGGAACAAGGACACTAAGCTTTTAAGTTCTGCCATTTAAACACAAAAAATAAGCAGGTAAAACTGTTGCTGCCCATCATAGGAATTTTAATAATAGTAATAACTGTGTGATGAATATGCCTGACGATGAACAGGACAACATGTGAAGATAAAATCCACAGCATGTTCAAGACACCAAAAGATTCTTGGGCTTGGATACTGCCAGGATTGCAGTTTAACATTGTTCCTGACCATTCATTTTGTGCAACAGGTAAAGGTGCAAGGGCACAAGTTAGTGTGCTCTTCTCTCTCAACAAACTTGCTGGAATGCTAAGACAACAAAATAAAAAAAAAAAAAAAAATCAGTGTTAAACAGCAACATCTTGGGAGAAGACATGGCCCCTTTCTTTTAAAGACGTACATGTGCTACTTTGATGCCCAAAGGCATGCAGGACACAGCTTTCAAAAGTACATGTATCACTGAATTCTCCAAAGTGATTTAGTTTTTATTTGATCCATCTTTTAAGTTGGTTCTAACTCTGCCGTTGGCCCTGCCTTGTGCAGAGGCTGTACCACCTGATCTCCAGAGGTCCCTTCCAGCCTAGATGCTTCCTCGATTGTCTTGCCCATTTCCCCTTTGAGAAGAATGGCATCTTCATAAGCACACAGACAATCTACTCTAAGTAAGGCTGAAACACAATTTAAATAATAAGCAAAACTAAATCTACAAGTATACTGGCTTCTAATAGATAGGTAGAGGGCAAATTATATTTATATTCACTACCAGCACCCTACTGGTTGTTGTCTCTCAGCTGACATAAGCAAAGCCTTTTATTTTTCCCTTTATCTAACAGTTTAAAATTGTTTCCTTTAATTGATATTAAATTAAATATTAAAATTATTTCCTTTCATTAATAACTAAGTCACTTAGAAGTCTGACCTCTGATAAATCCCTGCACATTTTAAAACCAAGATGTTCAAAGCAAGTAATTTGTGAAGAAGCAGGGTAAGAAGAAGCGGACATTTTATGAAGAAGTCAGGGTTATTACTCCACTGGTAACAGACCTCTTGCATATGTACCAGAACACTCTGCAGGCAAAAAAAACTCACTGCAAGAACACTTCAGTCAGTGAAGGGAAATAAGGTTGTAAGCACAGCTAGAATCAGCCATAACACTTCTGAACTCTCTTTTCCTTTTAAGATGGATACCAAAGAAAAACCAATGTGCTTATTTTATTAATTTTTTTGTACTCTTATAAATCAAACATTATGTAGTTGTATGCTGAGAACACACAAGGATAAAGCCAAGGAACCACTTTTGTATCTGTGTTCATCTATTCTTAGGTCCAGAAAGAAATTAATTGTAATTTCTGTCAAACTACGTAATTTAACAGAAAGCTTATCATGGCTTAACAAAGTTATTATTCACAAAGTTAGAGACACTTCTTCCAACACTAGGGTACATATCACATTATACTCTCTATATATGTATGTATATACATACACGCACACACACACACATATATAGGTAGGTAGATAAAGGTGTATTAACTCTTCTCTTTTTCCTGGGCGAAGAAAGTGGTATTTCTTCCCTTTGTCTACGCTACAAGTATTTTTCTGACTGAACCAGCTTTGAAATTAAACACTGATCATTTAACATGAAATGCGCTCCCTCATAGCGCACAGTGGGTATACTTGTCGACTTAGTCCAGGCATTACCCCTTCCATTCCACAACAAAAAGCATTTAACCCGCCTAGGAGGTATTTCGTCCCAAGGCAACACAGAGCTTGGATGTCAGCTGTTAAGTGACCTGCTGCTGTTACTCCTAGTCTCTACTTTGTCTGCCTCCTTCCCATTTAAATCACTGGAGGAGTCTTTTAAACTGAATTTCTCATGCCCTTCCTCAGCATTTGGGGGTGAGAGATGCCATTCAGGAAATCTGCCTGCATGCTGCCAGGAGGCTGCCACCGCTGCCGGACAAGCCTGCAGCGCAACATACATACAAGTAGTACTTTCACAAGATACACCCCAAAGAGCATTTTTATATCCAGGGGGGCACAAAGGAACCAGAAGACCCAAGAAGTCAACCATACACGCTGAACTTTATATTTAGCAGCTGGATTCTTTAATGACATTTTTATTAATGACATTCTTGGTGCCCAAACATTGTTAGTGTACTTCTGAATGCAAAGCAAACCTTGAGTAACTCCACTTTGAAAGCTTTGGAAATTATTTACACAAGGTATTGTTCTTCAGAGTACCGTAGCATGTCACTACCACAGGTATTTTGGCAAGACAAGCAACACTTTCTGAATGAATTCATAGAAATTGAAAGTATCTTTAAGAAACACGGGAGAGCCTCATCAAAATACCTACCGGGGGGGGTGGGGGTAGGAACCTAGTAAAACACTGCTATGAACACAATTTCTTTAGGTCTGTCCTGAACAGGGCTGCTCTTCACCAGCTATGTGCTAGTCGAGGAAAACAATACAATAAAAATATATCCAGAGGCAGCGATAAAAATCAAAAGTGGTATCACAAAATTGATCCACTTTGCTACTTAAATCCACCGTGGCTAAGAACTAATGCTGAAATTCTATTTTAACTGCTTATGTACCAGTTAAGCTTTCAAACATTTTTAATTGAATCAAGGTGTTGCCCGTGTTTTAGTAACTGCAAGTGTTTCGTTTTATTCTGAAAGAAACATATGACACTGACGGTGTTAGGGAATCAAGTGTTTCACAGGTAGCTTGGTCCACGGTAAGAATTCATTGCTGTTTTATCCAAAATATACTGATCAGATGTTGGAAAATTAATATTTTCATAATGACTGGATTCCTGTCCCATCCATTAAAAATGAAATTAATAACTAACACTTCTCTCTCGGTAGGCTGATAGACACTGTTGGCAGTGCAACTTAAGTGCTCCCACCATCTCATCTGTCTCTAGAAGTGAAAATGTGTTTCTCCCCTGGTAGTTGCCAGAGGGTTAAAAAACACACACCAAAAAAACCACAGAAACCAGCACTCTGGCTGCAAGAGTTAAATCCACAGCACTTCATGTGCTCGCAGTCAACCATGGCAACATCTGGAGCTGGTTGACTTTTCCCCCTAAGGATTTGCAGCCCTGCACTGGATTTTTTCCATGAATTCCCTGCATTCTCAGTCTCTCAGATGGATGTCACACACCCCCAGCGCCCGCCTCGCTAACTCCACTGGACACCAAAAGGCTCCAGAGGACTTTGTGCTGCTCATTTATCCAATGTTTAAATATTTAGGGCCAAATCGTGCTTTTGGTCACATACACGACACTCTTGATAGGTTTGCATGAGCATTAACGAATGCCGAAGCTGTAAGGTAGAAGGGGTATTTTACTATCCCTTGCCTCCATTTATCTAGATTTGCTATGAATACAACTTGTAAAAAAAAAACACCTACTGCTCTGAAACTCACATGACACTGAAACAGGAGAAGGCAATTAAAAAAACATAATTTGAACAGAGTGTCCATGATATACCAAGCTTTTATTTGTTAAATGCAGATTTCCCTTAACTGCACAATTATTCTAATTATTATTAGAAAACATCTGAAGACAAAGTCAAGAAAGTGTAAAAAATGGTAAGGATGGAGAAGCAGTAATTAAAAAAAAAAAAACCCACAGTTTGAAATTACAGTACCTATGAAAAACCTGCCCTGAACAGATTGATTTAGAATAAAGTAGCTATTTGGAATTATCAGTGAAATTGGATACTTTAGCAAGTGAAAAAAGCAAGCTGTGCTTTTGGGTCTTCATTGCAGAGTGTAAGAACTGGACATAATACCACAAATTCTGATTCTTTTAACCACAAGTTTCAGAAGGTTGGGTTTAATAAATCAAACAAACACACCACCCACTCTGCAGTAACTAACACGGAAATATGTCCAGGTGTTACCCTTCTAACAATTTTTTAACTATAAGGTTTAAAGTCTGTGACACTGCTGCTTCTTGACAATGTGTTT
>NW_010553128.1:621-2843 GCF_000687285.1 Phaethon lepturus | reverse complement strand
TTTCCCTACTACTCATGATATTTGTTTCTCTTCAGTGTACAAACGGTTCTTTCATGGAAAGCACATACTACTTCCTTCCCTATTCTATTCACTCAATTATTTCTAAGGACTGACTGGCCACGTTTAATTGTGGGGAAGGAGGTTTTTTCAGAATAATTAAATAACAAGGGAGGATTTACAGAGATTTTTGTATATTAAATTTCACAGTGCATACACACAATTCACGAGCTTTCTAACCATGCTGCTCTTTCAAAGCTTTAGAAGCAAATATCGCTAAAGTTCAGTCTTCAGTTCTCTGGTACTTGGGTGGCAACTGAAGAGTTAAGTTTTAAAATCTCACATATTTCTGTGTCCATTTTTAAAAACGGAAAAAAGGAAAAAGTTGCAAAATAGTTGTAATTTTTCATGGCTTAGAACTCCTTAAGAAAGCAAAAGCAACGTCCCCAGAAAAGGACATCGTACATAACCTCGTATGAAAGTAACTCAAAAGAAAGCACAATCATTTCCGCTGTGATGCCATAACATTCCTTACAAACCTTTATTTTTAGAAGATTTTGCTTTAGCTGTACTTGTCTGCTCCAACCTAGAGATCAACTTTTCAAATCCCAGCAGTGCAAGTTATATATTTCATTCATTCATTCAATATTTTAAGATATTTCTTTTTTCATTTCAATAAATGTTTCAATAAACAGCACTAAAAAAAAAAAACAAACCCAAAAAACCCCACCAAACAGTAAAGTTCTTCTAAAACTGTTTTGCTTGTTTGTTTTTAAACCAGAAGGGTCATTAGGCATGTCTTGGATATACAATTACGACAGCTAAAGATTCTTCATCCAATGAACTCACAGTAACAAACTGCTCTCAAACCAGTCCAGCTGTTCTGCTCAGGAACCAGACCAGCATGCTACAAATATTTATGAAATTTCATGGTTACCCATGCTGTCCATGTCTCATGTTCAGTGACTTGGTTCCACTTTGTAAAATAAAATGTATTCACCAAGCATAAAACAGATGCAACACTGGCTCCTGGGTATTTGAGGGGGGAAAAAAAAAAAATTTGCTCTGCTAGGAACAGGACAGAATAAGCAATACAAGTCAGTAAACACTGAGGCATTTTTGAGAACCCCTAATGGTTAATGAAAATGAACAATGAAAAACAGATTGGAAATTTTCTTTATCAAAACGACTGCATACAGAGTAACATGAGCATCATAGACAAACTCACCACAAAGGAGGGGTAGCTGCATCTGCACGAATTAGACACACGATAGCTTAAGGCACTCCCGCATACCGGTAAGGAGAGGTAACCTGTCCCTTCAAAGAAATGGTGACTTGCACTAACAGCTAGATGCAGCTTTTGCAAAACGTACTATAGTAGCAGTTGTGCTGCAGTGAAAATCCAGGTTTCCACAAAATTATTAAATAAGGAAAACCTCAAACGATCAAACTGTGACACCCTATAAAGAGATTGCTTTTGAAAAACAGTTTAACCTTTAATTATTAACAATAAAAGGAAATAAAAAACATAGAGAACCCTTGAGGAAAAAGACTCGGCATGTGATAAGCTCATTAAACAGCGAGTCTAATGAAAACCCTATTGTAAACAGCGGTAGGATCTCCCCTCCCCTACTAACTGATTCGAATCACGTACAGTCCTCCCCAGGGTCAGCTCCAAACAGAGCCAGACTTCTACAGGCTTTGTTGTCAATATGTATTGTAAAGCTGTAGTATTTTGCATGAATAAACCCCCATTATTTGTTGAATTCATTCACTAGCAAGTAAATAATTATTAATACAATTAAATAAAAAAGATTTCCTAGATTGCTAACGACATACATCAATCAGAGAAATTCTGATGCAAATTAGTTATCTTTAGGGGAAAAAAAAAAGTGGGGTTTGGTTTTGACTTTGGTGTTTTGGGGTTTTTTTTGGTTGTTGTTTTCTGTTAAATTTCATAGTGCCGCTTTGTTTCCCAGAGAAAGACGCAAGTTTGTGCAAAATCAGCACTGCAAGATAACGTTTGCCTTGGTTTTTCTTTTTCCCTTTTAATTCTTTGCTCCTCCAAATACTATTATCTTTCCAGAAAGCCCTATTAATTTTACGGTGTTAGCTCTCACACCTCAGCAGCTCACGCACCACTTCCCTACAATAAGACGTACCAAGCTCAGGGCACACAGCGTCGGGGCTTCGGTACCACAGGCTGGGACCCCGCTGCCAGGGGG
>NW_010553128.1:0-590 GCF_000687285.1 Phaethon lepturus | reverse complement strand
CCCCGCCCCCCCCCCCCCGCCACCCCGATAACTTCCTCCGCATTTTGCTCCATTAAAACTGAAACAGCTCTGGAGTAAGAGCTTCACTTCTCCCGTGCACGTATTTCTACGACTTAAAAGCGATGCCCACTTCTCCATTTCCTGTAACCTCACCAAGTTTAGCTCTTAAAATATTCTGCTGCATTATTTCTTGATTAACATCAAACAGCATCATCAACACGGTCACTGCCTTTTCTCTCTGCTCCGCAGTTTCAGACACTACGTCATATTCTGGTACTGCAGAAGAAAAACCTTGCCCGCACCTTCAAATCTCCGAAAGCCTGCTCTCGCGAGCACCGCACCGAACGCCCGACCGAGGGGACCAGGAGTTTTACAGTTTCGGCAACCTTCACCTGGACACGGTTCGCGCCGCGACAAAATACTTAAGCCAGAGCTCTGAACGCCTACCGCACTGCCAGGAGCTCCAGCGTAAGGAAAACGGCGCTTTCCAGAGCGGCAGGCACACCCACGGCACGGCACCGGCACCGCACCCCGCGCCCCCAGCGGAGAGAAGGTAAGCGAGCGCGCTCACGCGTTAGCAACGCCACCCT
>NW_010553127.1:0-1637 GCF_000687285.1 Phaethon lepturus | reverse complement strand
AAAAAAAGAAAAACTTCCTGTCATTGTCACATAGTTCAATTCTGTTTACTCAGTGTAGGTTCTTCTGCGACATTCATCTCCATTCCCCTCCAACAATTAACTGTAATCTCATATATGCATATTTTTAATATCTGATACTCATTATTTGGGGTCTTAATGGATGGAAAGTGAACTTCTTATGTTTCCAAATTATTTTTAAGCTACTCTTATTTTGAACCATGAGACTGAATGAAGTACAATTGATGTTGTTTATAGCTACTAAAATCCCAGCAGTAATGTAAATCAAAATTTATAATAAGTTTTGATAGTTGAGTTATTAATTTAACTACCCATGTTGCCTAATTTAAGAAAATACAGGAAGACTCTTTTATCCCATTTCTGTTCATACCCCCATTTGAACCTAATGTGAAGGAGGTGTTAGATTAAAATAACATCTGTTCTTTTAAAAGCAATGTAATGATTGCATAATATATACTACTATATATATACTATACTGGATATGCATTATTATGTAGGCATTACAAGCCTTAGAAAAATACCATATATCCATATGGTCTCTAGCACAGAACCAGATGAGTCTCTGAAATGTTTTCTCTTCACTTCAGTAGCTGTACTGGTTGTCTTAACTGATTTCATTGAATCTATCCTGTTTGGGTTTTTGTTTGTTTGTTTTGGGTTTTTTCTGTTGTTAACTGGTTTGAAGGTCTTGGGCTTCAGAAATCTCAAAAGTAGATGCAAAGCCCATATGTAAATCTTGAAGACAAGATGTATTTAATGAATTACATAGTGATAGGTTATCATAAGTACTTTTCAGAAGCTTCCTCTGCAGTGTGCTTAACTGCTGAGAAAAAGTCTTTTATAGTGTATTGCTAATTTATTAGATACTCCTGAGAAAAATCTTGAAGAGTGGAAAACAGAGCAAATTCTGATTTTGGAACTTCATAGGTGAAAATTGTCAATTTTGGGCATACTTTCATGAACACAACTGAATTTACATACAGCTTGGATCTTCATCCAGAAGAAAGCACATAAATTTTCTTCCTATTCAAAGTCTTTTTTCCTGTTTTTAAAGATGCTAGAGTGGGGGGTGGGGTAGGAGGGGATGAGAGAGTTTGTGTGCATATTTGTTTGTAAATGTGATTGTTGCAATTGTGAAAAGGTTTAATTTCTTATATATTTCTTATTTGGCAACTAAATTGAGTCTTTTTAGGAGGTCTTGTTTGCGAATATATGGAGAAAATGTGTGTTCACCTCAAAAGAGATGTCTACTGTCTTTAATTTTGATTTAATGAAATGGGGAGTTTGTTACTTTTCTTAAATGTCTTCTATTGATTTTAAATTCAATGACAGACAGCTTGTGGTCTGTCTCCTAATACTTCCAAAGCTACTTTTATATCCACACACTTCAAGTAGAATCTCCAGCAAGTTTTAGCTGAGAAGCATCTGGAAAAATGCACTGTATTTTTGATGGTGCACAGCAGCTCTCAAACACCTGGAGCAAGACTAAAACACACTTTTTTGTTCTGGCTTTCAGGAAATGTTGAGCATTAGTTGTAAAGTTTGTTTACAATAATTTACTATAATTTTTTTATACAATGTGATCTCTCCCCCTTCACCACTGCTCAATAACCATCTTC
>NW_010553126.1:840-1098 GCF_000687285.1 Phaethon lepturus | reverse complement strand
TTCACATGCCGATGGCTCGCCTAAGGAGCTCAGGGGCCACAGATCCGCGCAGATACCCCATGCAAAGTGGGGACACAGCCACCATCCAGGAGCCACCAGGTGCCAGGACCCGGGACCTTCCCGCAGGACCAGGGACCTTCCCCTGGGCCCCTCCCAACTGTTACACTCCGGTTCACCCAGGCACTCCGTCCACAGGGACCTTGTGCACCGCGGGTCCCGCCGCTGGCTCTGCCGCTGAGGTTGCTTCGTAGCTGCCGG
>NW_010553126.1:295-531 GCF_000687285.1 Phaethon lepturus | reverse complement strand
CGGGAGGCCCCCCTGCGACGTGCGTCCTGCTGCGGCAGGCGTGCTTTTGGGGTGCTGACGGGGGAAGGAGTCCACGGGGCAGACAGCCTCACCAGTGCTCGTGCCTTGGGCAGAAGTGCCACGACGGAGGTCCTGGGCTCCACAGAGCCCATTCAGCTAGAGCTGAATTTTCCCATGGCTGCTGCTTCCCCTCCTGGCAACAGTGGACGCGAAGAGCAGCTTTTTCCATCCCTCCT
>NW_010553126.1:0-205 GCF_000687285.1 Phaethon lepturus | reverse complement strand
GGGCGGGGACCCCAGGGTGCAGCAGGGGGGCCCCCAGCCGCGGGAGGAGCTGTGGTGCCAGGAGCCGGCAGGAGCAGGGCGCAGCGAAGGCGGTTTCGCAGCTGAGGATCTGCTGGCACTTCTTGGACTATAGTTTTATTTCTCCTCCTGTTCCCCTCAACCAAAGGAGCCCAGTTCTCATGGCCACTCCTTGCACCCTCTTCCC
>NW_010553125.1:24420-27918 GCF_000687285.1 Phaethon lepturus | reverse complement strand
GGCCTCAAGTTGCGCAAGGGGAGGTTTAGACAAGACAATAGAAAAAATTTCTTTACTGAGAGAGTGGTCAAATGTTGGAGCAGGCTGCCCAGGGAGGTGGTAGAGTCGCCATCACTGGAGATGTTCAAAAAACGTGTAGACATGGCACTTGGGGACATGATTTAGTGGGCTTGGTGGTGTTGGGTTGATGGTTGGACTTGATGATCTTAAAAGTCTTTTCCAACCTTAATGATTCTGTGATTCTGTGAATCCTCACTAGGGCTGCCCCAGCATAAGGCTTTCTAGACAGTGGAGGGGCCATGATGGTGTCTGCCCATGTTCGAGGTCCAGGCCTGGCTGCAAGGGAGTGCAGATCCCAGACCTCTTGGAAGACAGCTTATTAGAATTTATCATTCATGTTCTCCTCACACCAGATCTCACCAGGGTCTAGGGCATGCTATGGACCACTTGCTGCTCACCTGTGGCCCTGGTTCACCCTGTGGCCCTTGAGGCCCATCTGGTCCAGCGACTCCAGTCTTCCCAGGCCATCCCATTTGTCCTTTGAAGCCTCCCAAGCCAGGAACTCCCTTGGCTCCCTGAGAATCACCAACAGAGATCAGTTCAGAGCTTTTATCAGGCACAAATGGTTTTAGGGATGGGCCAGTCAAACGTTACCCAAATACTTTCATGGCATTTGCAATAGGAGGAGAATCTTTACATTCTACTTTGCTGTTGTGGTATTTACAGGGCATCAGTAGGATGGTGGAGATCAATTCAGCTTTGTTCTCCACCTTTACTTGCCCAGAAGGCATCTCACTGCTTGGTGACAGGGATGTCCCCTTCTCTAGGATGATACCTAGATAATTTCTAATGCCCAACTCTGTACGTCCTTTAGTCTGTAACCCTTGAAAAAACAGTGACTCCTGAGGAGGAAAAAGAGTTACCAAGAGCTGGCCTACAAATTTCCTACTCATCTGCACTGTTGAACTTTCTCCTGGAGCTGCTGTGAACAGAAAAGGCTCCCATTAAACACAGCAGGAGGAAAGACCTCCAGTCAGACCAACACCCAACCTTTAGCAGTGGCTGAAAGCAGATGTTTGTGGGAGAGGAGAACAGAAGAGGAAGGGAGTGATATTACCCCAGAAATAATCCCCCAGCCTCCAGCCATTCACAGCTCAGAGACCTAATGAGCCAGAGGTGTTGCTTGACAAGAGAAGAACCCTCAGTGTTTGATACAGGTGACCATCAGGGGATGAGGACCAGAAGAGTTATTATCAATAAAAGCAGCAAATTCTTTAACATCCCAAATCAGCTGGAGACCAGATAGTGGAGCTGAATGCAAGAAGGGCCTGAGGGGCTGGAAAATGCCAAAAGACTTGATGGAGGCTGCTGGGATTATTGTGTGTTTTTCTTTTTTTTCAAAACAGTTACTGTTTTAACTGAAACCCCATTTTTTTCTCTCCATGGAAAGGTACAAATTTTAGACTTGTTCTTTTAGGGAAGAAAATGAAAAATTAAGCAATGCAGAGAAGGAAGATCAGTGGGGAGTGATCATGGTGGGGACCCCACAGGGAGCTGAGCAGAGCCCACTCTAGCCCTCTCCAGAGCTTGGAGACCTCTCCCGCTCCCACGGCCAACGTGCCCAGGAGGCAGCAGCATTATCTGCTTTTTCTGTCCTCCAGCATCCCAGGCACCTTTACCCAGGGCATGTGGTGTTGAATAAACTCTGACAATTAATCCCACTTCAAGGGTTTGGATGGCTTTTCCTCGTACTAAGCAGACACCCTCCTGGGCTTTCATACATCGGCGGAGGGTGATTTTAAGGAGACCTCCCTCTCCTGCCCTTTCCCACTGCAGTGCCAGCCTTAATGCTCCAGACAGTTGACATTTTCCCACTGGAAAGGGTACCTATGATGTAGAAAGTGTATAATTTTGTTAACTCGACCTGATGGATGTGGGATTTATTCTTTTATAAATGGCAGATTGATGCAGTCTGGCGAGTACTAACCTTTTCTCCTTTCTCCCCAGGAATCCCCGAGGCACCATCGTCTCCTGATGCTCCCTGTTCACCCTGGAGGGAGCCAAGATAAAATCATGGCCAATGCGGACTTGGCAAGGTTGCAATTTGCTGAATGAACTGTCTCTTCTTCAGATTGCAATATCGTTTACTGAGTGCAACCCAGCAGGGTCTCTCAGCCTGCACATCGGTGGTACTCAAGGAGACTGAAAAAAATTTCATTTAAAAGCTCCATTACTTGACACATGCACAAGCGCCTGTGGAGCATCAGGGCTGGGGTGGATGAACTGGGTCGAGTCTTGCAGAGGTGGGTGAAGAGGTCCCTATCCCAGATACCCAAGCATGTTCACCCAGATCTGTGCTGTCTTATAGGAATAGATTCAGAATAACCCCATTTGTGCCCTTTGAAAGAAAGAATCATGTTTCAGAGGTGGATTTGTAGCATCTGCAAAGCTTTTACGAAACTTCTTACTTGTAGGCAGAGGCATAATTTAGATATTCACCTTTGGTCCATATGGTCCATCCAGTCCTGGGATTCCTGGTTTTCCAGGACTGCCAATTTCTCCCTGTGGATGAAGAAACAGTGTACAGGCTGTAAGCCCACACAACCCCTAAAACTTTGGGAAAACTGGCTCTGGAATGGCAAGGTAAGGGGTACTGAAGGGGGAACGTGATGACACTCCTGGTAAGAGAAAGACTAAGTATAGACAAAGTCCTATTTCAGACCAGTATAAATTTTAGACTGCCCTGACTCCAAGCCTACCTATGTGAAAGCAGGTGGGAAATTCACTGAACAGTAATTCATTTACCCAATAGGCCAGGCTGATGAAGGAAAATCTTAATAACAACAACAATAACAGCATATTCCTTTGGCTCAGCTATCAATAGCTCCCTTACTTCTTATCAAGCTTTTTAAAACCCTTCATAAAAAGACAATTAAGGGTCATTTTCCCTCTTTATAGAGGAAGGACCAATGGTGCTGACAATTGGAGCGATGTGCCCAGCAGTAATTGCTAATTGAGTCCAGGCAGTTGCTAAGCCACTGACCAGGAGGGGATTTGGGCAGGATCTGGTTTTTTTTAACCCCAGATTATCAAAAAGTTCCCTGGAAGCCATAAAACCTCCCCATCCAGAGCTCCCTGCTCTGCATGGCCACCTCCCCCTGTGCTGCAGCCTGCAGACCCATGCCACCAAGGGGGACTTCTCCTGCCAGAGTTAGGGTGGCTTCTTCATGCATGATGCTATCCTGGGGATGAGAGGGAAACGCTGCTGGAAATGGGGCAGCTAGAGCAGGATGGAAAGCTGGGCTGAGCTCACCTTGATGCCCTCAGCTCCGGGAGCACCGATGCGTCCTGGGAGCCCTCGTAAGCCCTGAGGATAAAGCAGATCATGGACATTGATGATAAGTCAAGGTGAGGGCAGGTGGGAAGAACGCTGTGTGTACACAGGGCTAGCCCTGATGTAGTGCTACAAGCTCTTCCCTTGCCTGCAGCATCTTTCCC
>NW_010553125.1:0-24389 GCF_000687285.1 Phaethon lepturus | reverse complement strand
CTTTCCCTATCAGCCCCACTACGGCCTGGAGCTTGAGCTCTCTTCTCTGTTTGTCCCAAACTTTATTTCACAGAATCGTGGGGTGTTTCAGGTAGGAAGGGAATTCTGGAAGTCATCCTGTCCAACTCACCTGTCCAAGCAGGGCCACCTAAAGCTGGTTCATCAGGACCATGTCCAGACAGCTTTTTAATATCTCCACCAGGATGGAGATTTCATAGTCTCTCACCCATTTCCTACCTTTGTTCCTTTCTGCCCAATGTCGCCAGTGGTCCCAGGATCACCTTTCCCTCCCTACATAAAAAAACCAGACAAACATATCATGCACAGCCTGAAAGGTTAAGAATACAGCCCTGGTGATAGCATCACCTTGCATTTATATTGTACTTTTAACCATCAGAGGCTCCTTGAAAATTTGCAGATGGTGGTCAACTTGCTGCTAGAAATGCAGCCAGCGCTGGGGTGGGACAGGGAACGGCCTTGCAGAAGATGGGTGACTGCGAGAGGGCTGCTAGTGAAGTGGGACAAAATACTGTGATGAGTTGCTGCAGGGTCTGTAGCTTACGCTGGGCAATGTTTGGAAAATGAGCCCTGAGGACCTGTGTGTTGGAGTGAATGTTACTGAGGTTTGGCAGCTAATGGAGTGGCAATAATCACAAGGACCTACACTGTGGAGATGTTAGATGGTCTCTCTCAGCTCTTGTGTTCGTCACTGCCTGTGGAAACTGAGACTGTCATTCAAAGTCTGGATCCTTCAGGCACTACCTGAAGAGGAACCCGATTTAGAGGATGTTCATTAATTTCAGTGAGGTCTTCCTTTCCTGCTCCCTCCCAAAATTTTCTACTGTTGGTTTTTTTTTCTCTCATGGGAAAACAAAAGAGAAAAACCACCAGCAGATTTCAGCTTGTTTCCGGGAAGTAAAATGAAGACATGTTCCCACCGAGCATCACTTTGGAGATGTGTTTTCAGTAATAGAGGGCCTAAGTCCCATCCATATGGGGGAACTTATCTAGGGCAAGGAAGGCATCCTGTTGTGACAGAGGACCAGCCCATCCCAGGAAAGCGAGGTTCATAAGGGCTTCAGCAAAGGATTGCTTTGTTCCCTGCTCCCTCCATCAGGCAGGTCAGCATCTAGGAGAACTGGACTTGGTACATGAAGGAACTTGAAATTTGGGCCTTGGTAAGTAACAAAGGAAAACTCGTGATGAATAACATGGGAAAACTTAGAAGTTGCTAGAGACATGGACACATTATCTGCTGGCATCCAGAGACTGGCTCCTCCTAAAAATTGGGCTGGGATGTGCATTAGAGACTTCTCCAGGAAGTTTAGGAACCGATTTCGTCTCTCTTTTGGAAAGACTCACCCTGAGCAAGAACCTGCCTCCAGTAATGAGGCACATAGGGTATGGGAGCAGAAATGAACTTAGGGTTGAGAAAGGCACAGAGCCTCTTTCCACCTGCCAAACAAACCGTGTCCTTTCCCACTACTCACCGGCTTCCCCTTCTGCCCTTGAAGACCTCTGTCGCCTTTGGCCCCCTTGTTTCCATTCTTCCCATTGAGACCTGCCGCACCCTGCCAGAAAGAGGAGGAAAATGGATTTCTGTGTCAACTCTTGCGGGGAGGTGGCTGAGGACGGTCATCAGGACGGAAACTCAATAGTAGGAGCCTGGAATAGTAGAAGGTCAGAAGCTACGCTAATACTAGCACCGAGTCCTGACTCTGGGATGTAGCACCCGTTCCTCATTGACTTGCAAGGCACTAGCAAATGCAACCTGTGAGTTGATTTATTTATGATTACAGCTCGGGAAATTGCAGTACATGGCAGCTAAAGAGTAGTCCTGGGCCACCAACATTGAGGTGGTGATGACTGTGGTTGAAAATAGGGGCAAGGGTGTGAAGCAGGCAGCATCACACTGCGAGTGACTTAGAGGGATGCACACAACCCTGAGCACTGGGTCTGCAGCTTCAAACGCCGTCAGTGGAGGAAAGCAGTGCTGGGTGGTGAAATTTGGTTTAGTGAATAAGTGGATCCATGCACGGGATTGCTCACAGCTGCATTTCAGAGAAGATCTCCCATCTGGGGAGTTAAGAGCCAAAAGAGAGATCCTCATCCAGCTCAGACTTGTGGGCAATGCTGGACGGAGGTGTTCCTCCAAGATGACACCTTTTTGCCACACTTTGGAGGTTCTCAGCTTGCAGAGCCACTTCGCAGCTCAGCACGGGACATCGGAGCGACATTCGGCATCGGGGACAATTTGCGTGGGGTCTCCCACTGTTTCAATAGCAAACCAAAAGTTACTAGAAATGCCCTCCAGCTCAGACTTGTGGGCAATGCTGGACGGAGGTGTTCCTCCAAGATGACACCTTTTTGCCACACTTTGGAGGTTCTCAGCTTGCAGAGCCACTTCGCAGCTCAGCACGGGACATCGGAGCGACATTCGGCATCGGGGACAATTTGCGTGGGGTCTCCCACTGTTTCAATAGCAAACCAAAAGTTACTAGAAATGCCCCCCCCCCCCCCTTTTTTTTTTTTTTTTGCAAGGCCGCCACAGTCTACTCGTACATTCTGGCCAATTTTGACTGCAGTTTTCAGAACCTGTATGTGAGATGAAATTGGATTTAGCCCCACTTGAGACACTGGTTGCACAGGGCTCAGCTCACTCGGAGAATGAATTGGCTGTTTAAGCAGATCAAGGGATGAACAAGTGGCATTCTCTACTTGGAATTAATTTGCAGTAGGTTGTTGAAAGGAAACACATTTATTGAAAAAAAAAATCAGCCACCAGATTTGTATGCCAAGCAGTCTCATCACCTCTCCAATTACTCCTCCTCTCAGTGATGAATGGACACTTCAAACACCATCACAGTGACAAGCAAACATCCCAGAGACACATGGGTGGGACGATGCTGTCCCTGATGGTGGGTCAGACTGCAAGGACAGACCTGTTACCTTTTCATTCCCAGATATAAAAATTCAGTTCCTCCTCTGGGAAACATGTTGCTTCTTCAAACCCCTCCCCAAGCCTCAATATATTTTACATTTCAGGGTAAGAGGAGCATTTGAGAGCTGACCAGGTGCTCCTCCAATGCTCTGCTGGTCACGTCTGGATCAGGTAAAGTCCACGTTCCTCAAGCAGGAACGATCAGGCACAAACATCTCATGCAAGCTCTTTATTTACTAGTAACTATTTATTGACGCGATCAATATAAAGTTCCATCTGAGGCAGTAAATGGACCATAAAAAACCCCAGCTAACTGAAGTATCTCTGTTTGCTAGGACAGATTGCTTGCCTGAAGGGTAATAAACCTTTTGGTTTGATGGTTAAATCTCACAAGCCCAGGATACCTTCAAGTGTCTGGCGTTTTTGAGATAGCTTTGAACTGGGTACAAATCCATCTGGCCAGGGATTTACACACCTGTATCCAAGGGGATGGGTTAAAAAGCTTATTCTTGAGCACTGCCTGATCCTGAAGGAACCTGACACTAGTTAGAGGTTTCCCAATTAGCTTTAGTGTTTCTCTTAGTTGTCCCTAGTGTCTCCCATGTCGTGTAGAGACCTTTCCTTGTTTTCCTGTGCTTCCCCACCTGCCTGTATCCAACTCTCATCTCTTATGTCTGCCTTGGATCTTGAGACGCTTCTTGCCTGCTCTTGACCTGAAAGGAGCCCTAATGGTTTTAGGAAGAGTTAAGCTCACAATATGAGCTGATAGGCAGAAAGGTATCTGGGTCTAAGCCATGCCTATTTGGTCCAAGGAAGTTTTTGACCTGGGCCTTATCTCACCATAGGTGGACTCCTATACATCATGGGCTGAAGAGACTTTGTCGTATGGACTAGAAGGTTTATAATAAGGCTTGGACATGACAGCAGGTCTGTCCCTGCTTCAGCTTGCAGCGGAGTGGGAAGCAGGTCAGAGAGGTGATGCTTTTCAAGGTCAACTGCACCCAGGGCAAGAAAAAGATGGAATAGGAGGAAAAAAAAGAGAGGAAGAGGAAAACGTTTGAGCACTAGGCAAGGGAAAGAAGCTGAATGGAAATTTGTTCCCTCAGATTTACATTCTGCATTCCGACAGGCAAATAAAGGCTGGGCAATAAGAGCTATAAAATGGCAGTTTAAAGGCAATTACTGGTGGAGTACTGGAAATGGCTCTTGCTATTTGGTTCTGTTATTGAAGTGTTGCTGGAACAGGCTTCATTTAACTGCAAAGACACCAGGTACCACGAAGGCATGGCAATGAAGAGGTTTAGTCATAAATCCTGGCTGTGACGCTAAGACCTCTTAGATCAGCCAAGGATCTGTGCTTCCAGGCACAAATTCCCATGAAACTTTGGGCTGGAGCCAGGGAGGAGCCTGCCTTGTCTCCAGGCTTATCATTTACACTCAGATGGATGAGCTGTGGAATTGATTGTGTCACTCTGGGAAAGTGTGAAACCCATCGGCAGAAACGTTGCCCCAACAGCAAGCCCCAAAAATGGTCAATCTGTTTGAAGACATACATCAAAGGTCTAATGCATTTCCAAACCATGGTGTAGGCTGCAACCTCTTCTAAAATGTTACCCACCTCCTGGGCTTCAGTGCTCGATATTTGATGATACATATGAAGTAGCTGGGAGTCTCAACCTCAGAGTTTTATTTGTGTTTTTATCCCTTCCCTGTGTCTTTTCTCTAGACTGTCCTGCCCACAATTATTTGCTGTAGTCCTGAGCATCCTCCTCAAAAAATCCCTTCTTGGTGTGGGAGCTGCCACTGGTCCTCACATCCATAATGAGCATTCGTTCTCAGGCATTACATCTCAGAGATGGGTCAGCCTGACACCCTACTGCAAAGCTTCCAAGGTATCCTGGGCAGAGCTTTCCACCTATGGTCAGACCTGGCTGACTATCTTCCCTTTGACCAGTCTGGTCAAAGAGGTGTCATGGAGAGACCTCCTAGGGCAAGAACTTCTTAGGAGATGGCTTTTTCCACTCTGAGTCACCAGGGGCATCTCTTGTCAAACCCAGGGCAGACTTCGACACCCCACCTTTCCTATCCTCTGGCTTGAAATGGTCCACTGTTCAGCAAGCAGGAGAACTGGGATGCCATATAGGTTCACTTAAGCCCTCATGCAGCTGATGGAAAGAGTTAGGTCAGTACCTCTTCAGAGTTGCCTACCCACCACTCTTATCTATATCAAGACCTCTTATGCTCTTAATATCTATAGTAAAGTCAAATTCCTGCTTATAACCATGCCCGTGCCTATCATACTCTGGGTTATAGGGACATAATTATCACTTAGTTTTCAGACTCTGCAGAGTGCTCTCTGGTTTTCATTGTAGCACTGTGCTGTGTCATGGTGGCAAAAGAGTGTCCTTTAGACTTCCTTCGGCCTTCCTGGAATGGCCATATTTCTCATCTGATTGTCCTAGTGTTAACCAAAATCCCCTGACTTGCTCTCACTTCTTGCTTTGTCTTCAGGTGTAGGCTTTGCTTTCATGCCTTGTGAACTCCACCACTCCCAATGATCAGTGTGGACCAAAAAGTCCTGGATTCCTCCCATCCTTCCTCTCATTCACAAGCTGATGGCTCTGCTCCAACACAGGCTTTGGCAGATGTAGTCTGGCAAGTGTTGCCGAACAAAGCATGTCAGAAATGGTTCAGAGAGCAAATAAGAAGGTCCAGGGATCTGGTGGGTCTCCCACCTTCCAGGCAAGTTGAAGCAGGACACCCTGGGAATAAGGACATGGCTGTGCAGATGGTGTCACCACAAAGTCCCTGGCTTCTTCAGTTATAGGGCAAGTATCCACAGGCTGCTGGCCAACTACAGAGCCAAGCTCACAAGAGGAGGTGAGGAACACCTCTGAGTTCCAACTTGTACACCTGGTGAGGAGGACTGCAAACCAGGATGGAGAGGGCCAAGGAACACTGGTAATTGTAGACCCTGGAATCCCAAAATAGGGTGTAATGGCAAGAGAGGGAGAAAGAGGTATTCATAATAGAGCTTTAGGGAGAATAATGGGTTAATTTGCCAGTATATTGATACACAAAACATAGGAAATAAAGAATCACAGAATCACAGAATCACGAGGTTGGAAAGGACCTTCAAGATCATCAAGTCCAACCATTAATCCAGCGCCACCATGTTCCCTAAACCATGTCTTGAAGCACCACATCCACACGTTTTTTGAACACTTCCAGTGATGGCGACTCCACCACCTCCCTGGGCAGCCTGTTCCAATGCCTGACCACCCTCTCGGTGAAGAAATTTTTCCTAATATCCAATCTAAACCTCCCCTGGCACAACTTGAGGCCATTTCCTCTCATCCTATCACTGGTTACTGGGGAGAAGAGACCAACCCCCACCTCACCACAACCCCCTTTCAGGTAGTTGTAGAGAGTGATAAGGGCTCCCCTCGGCATCCTCTTCTCCAGACTGAACCCCCCCAGTTCCCTCAGCCGCTCCTCATCAGACTTGTGCTCCAGACCCCTCACCAGCTTCACTGCCCTTCTCTGGACACGCTCCAGCACCTCAATGTCCTTCTTGTAGTGAGGGGCCCAACACTGAACACAGGATTCAAGCTGCGACCTCACTGCAAGAGGTGAAGACGAGCTGGAAGCCTTAATACATGATCACGATTACAACTTAATAGGCATAACACAGACTGCAATATTAATATAAAAGGGAGCAGCATGGCAGGAATATCTATGCAAAAGAGCACAGCGCTTTTAGAAAAGAGGAAAAAGGAGTAGGAGGTGTCTTGGATATCAAGAATGTACTCATTTGACTTGAGGTCCACTTGTAAAGTCAACTAGATCCAATTAAACTCTCTGGGTATTGATTGCAGGGAGAAGATACAAATGCTATCGCTTGGTTGGGAACTCCTACAGATCACCAACTCAAAGTGTAAATGGATGAGGGTTTTACAGCTGGTTAAATTACTCAGCATGAATTCAGCAGGACTGAAAATTCATCAGCATCAGGATCAGCAAATTTTTGCAATGAGTTGGCGATTTGTGGATATGAAAGATGGAATTAGAGGGAGCTGAAGGAAAATGAGAACCACTAGCCATTACCTTTGCACAGGACAGATGTGGTACAGGTAGACTGGACCAAGTAGTGTCTGTCTTCAAGAAAAAGGGAGAAGAGGACTTGGGGAATGATACACGAGACAGCCTAGCCTACCACACCAGAATAACTTGGGGAAAAAATAATCAAGGTATCTGTTAGCACTTAGAAGATAAGACTTGGGTTTGTGAAGAACAAGTCACATCAGGATGTTGCATCCTAACACAGGTGTCTGAAATAGATGATGTGAATCATGCTCTAAGAGTACCCTAAAGCTGCCAACAAGACAAGTCTGAGCATGGATCTCTCAGATGTAGAAAGTGAACATGGCAGACATCTAACCTGAGGTCAGATGAATTTCACCCAGGATGTCATATATCATGGCTCTTCCAACACGGCCCCAGCTCTGATCTGACTTTTGCAATTTTAGAAATTTAATGAAGGACCAAAACAGGGCTCTGTTATCTCAGTCTAGCTCCGAGCACAGCACAGATAACATTAACCTGCACCAGCAGCATCCCTAAATGTTTCTTCTAAGAAGGATTACTTAGCTTTCCTCAAATATTGATTGACAAGATACCGATTGCTGATAGTTAATTGTATTATGTGCTGATCCCTGCGGGCGCCAGCAGAAAAAAGCACGTCTTCCGACTATGACCGGATGGTTGCTGGCCAGGATGGTGGAGTCCAGCTGTGCTTCCTTTGCACTCAGCAGCCTCAGAAAACATCTTTGCTCTTCTGCACTACTACTGGTTGTCACCTGTGGATTCAGGTGTTCACTACAAAGCAATTCCAAAAATGCACTCGATCCAATGCCTACGTGCGGTGATCCCAGATGATGAGGTCTTACAGCACGTTACGGCCTCATCACTTTGCTCAGAAGGTTGTTTACAATTAGGTAGGGGTTGAAATACTTAATTGAATGAGGACCTTTTTCTTAGTGAGCAATTACCAGTCTGGATTATGGGCTTGTAAATAGTTACACAGCCGTGACTTGTAGTCAGTAGGCAGCGCTAAATGGCTATGGGGCCTCCACAGCAACAGAGAGTTGCTGAGAGTCACCCACTCACACACAAAGAGGCTTAACTGGGGAACAGGTTAAGAAAATACTGATATTTCTTATTGCAATAAAACAATTGAACATGCTTGTATTTCCTTGACCTGAGAAAAATTCCTGGTCTCCTTTTGGTGTTCCCTCCCCTCTTATTCCTTCCTTTCCCAGATGAAATCAGCCGGGACTTTTTTCACTTTGGACAACATTGGAGACCATTTTTTCACTTGGGGTTTCTTCCAGGTGAAATGGTGAAGTTCAAAGGCAAGTAAATACTTTTGCAAACCAAAATTACTTTACTTACCCGCCCCCCCCCTGCAATTTGTGAGGAAACAAGGTGAACTCAGAGATTATCCAGGTCCTCCAGCATAACTGTTTTCCTCTGGCCAACAATATGCACCCACTGAGCACTGAGAACAGCCACTTGTAGTCCAGTCTCTTAAGGATACATACATTTCTCATGGGATACACAACCTATAGTCACAATTCCTAAGCCACTTGAACAAGAAACGTCATCTGTTCATGCCTGCCAATGCCCCCAATAGACTAACAGCATTAAAAATAATGAATAAATGCATATTTCATGCATTTCTTGATGCGAAATGCAACATCCTATTAATACATACCTCTGGCTGTGGTCTCCTCTGCCCACGGATGGTTTTCCAGCAAAGCCTCTTTGAACGTGGGCTTTGTAGAGCAACAGCAAGCCAGCATCGCCTTATCCCCCCCCGTGACCCACACCCATGGCTGTGGGGAGAGGACTAGCAGTGCAAGCCTGGCTCACGCCCAAGACTCGTAAAGGCAGAGAAACATGCTCCAACTTACAGCAGAGCCCGGCAAGCCTGGTTCTCCTGGCTCCCCCTGCAAGGAAAACAGTGACGAGTTACCATGGGGAAGAGCTGCATTCCCTCTGGAAATGGAGATTGCTGTAGGAGATACCTACAGCTGTTGGAAAAGGGGACAAGGGGACCTTTGAGGACCCCTCTGTGGCAGCAGTTGGAGGGGGCAGGTAGGCTCCTCCAACCATGTCATTTGGACAACTGAATGCAACCCTACATCTCCATTGACTGTAACTGGAGCTTAAACTGCAGTTCACACCTCATGCCTAAATATTGATGTTTCACCAAGTCATTATTGACTATTTTAGCCCAAGAAAGATGCCAGAGCCCTCTGTTACTTTACAAAATGGGAGAAATCTTTAGGGCTCTCCTGGGAAAGTGCAGCTACTTCTTCTGTGTGGTAGCCCCCCAACATTTCAATCAGCTATTCTGGAGAGTGAACACAGAATTATATTCTGTGAGAAAACTGTGAAGGGATTTTACATATCAGTTTTTGCATGATTTTACACATCAGTTCTTGCAGAGGATGCCTTAGCAGAGGTGTTTACTGTACTCACCTTCTGTCCCACCGGTCCTCTTGTTCCAAAAAGCCCCATCACTCCCTTGGAGCCAGCTTCACCTTTGACTCCCTAAAATTTTAAAATTCCTGTCAAATACATTTGAAGCACCTCCTTCTCACCCACACCCTGAGAGAGACCAGTAGAAGAACCCATGGAGATGGCAAAGAGGATGACAAAAAGCACCATTCCTATAGCAGACTTCAGCCCCAGGGAGCCACCAGGTCTCTATGGCAGCCAGCACTAGGGAGGAAAGCCACCAGCTGCAGAACAGCTCAGCAGAAACCTCAGCAAAATGTTCTGTTGGTGTTTCTGTTGATGTTTCTGTTGGTGCCCAGTGGTGGCGTTTGAAGGAAAACAAGAAGAAAAGGATCTCAAAGCCTCTGGATGAGCTGCCCCCATGCAAACACTCAAGTACAAGACCCTGCTTGAGTTACTGGTGGTGGAGATACTACTCTGGTGTTCCATCCAAAGCCACTCAGATATTCAGACAAGAGTTATTCTTGCTTTAGGAGATGCTTACATATTGTTTTTTCATTTGTTTTTTTTGTTTGTTTGCTTGTTTGTTTGTTTTACTGGAGGGCAATCTGACAGATACAATGTGTGGGATTTAATCTGACTTAAAAAACAGGTACCACCCATGGGATCATCTCCACGGGTCTCCTTTACAGTTGCTGGGGACCTAATCAGTGCAATCGGTCATGGTAAGGACACAATTTGCCTCTTCACAAGGGAGATGTCCAAACTGGGTCAGGTGATTCCCACCCTAAACAACACTGATTTTACAGGTCTCCACGGGAAATAACAGCAGCTGAATGTCTAGCTCAGATGGGGAAGATGCTGCTGTAGGTACTTGTACTTTCAGCAGAGTTCCCACCCTGGGTCAGACTTCTGGAGCAAAAAACATTAACATAATACAAAACCAGGGATGATTAGCACCGGGAGATTTAATCTGTGACTCAGTCTGAGAGGGGGAGAGTTACGTGATCCCTCCTAGTGGAGTGGTGATGGGTTGAGACCTGAGACCTCCACAGGGTGCTCACAAAGAGCAAAGGCAGACGGAGGAGCAGGTGACTCGCTCTGCTACCACCCAGGGAACAGCCCTGTGTGAAGAACAAGAACAGAGGAGCCAACCAAGCCTTAACAAAAATGTCACAAGAGCTGCAGGGCTTGAAGTAGTGGTCATGGTGGTGTTGGGCTGACGGTTGGACTTGATGATCTTAAAGGCCTTTTCCAACCTTAATGATTCTGTAAGTAGCACAGCCAGCTCTTGGAGGGAGAGGGAAATGCAGGACTCTTACAGTGCTGCAGTAACTGAATGGTCACTTTTCCCAAAGTGATCCTGTACGGCAGACACCAATTTTACATTGTCCCACAACTCCAGACCTGACAACTGGCAAACTGGATGTCTATGACATTCCCAAGCTCCAGCCCAGCATCCTCCTCTCCCTGTCTGTGGTAAGAGCTGGGCGAGTGTGTCCTTGCACTGTGTTTTCCAGTGGGCACGTGGGAAGGGAAGATGCAGAGATATCGGTCCCTTCCTCACACAACCAGTGACCTTTTGTTGTCTTTCTCAGTCGCATCGGGAGGTTCATACCTTTTCTCCTACAGGGCCATCCTCTCCCTTCTCACCTTTGTCTCCATCAAAACCTGGCGGGCCCTGTTCACCCTGAAATGTAAAACAGAAATTAGTGGACTCTGCCTCTCTCCTGGAAGGACCCAGCTCTCAGCCACTGGCTCTGGACCAAAGCCCTGGTTCTCAGTGCTTGTCCCAAGCTGTGCCCAGTGCTGATGACACAAACAGTGGGAAAGGAACAGCTTAAAAAGCCAAACTTACAGGATCTCCTTTACTGCCTTTATAGCCCTGAGGTCCAAAAATAGTCATGGGTTCACCCTAGAGAAAGGAGACACAGAAGAGATGTAGACACCCAGTGATACATGAACTCATGGGTCCCACTGGATGGAACCACACTTGCTGTGATGGGCAAAATGGTAATTCACACATCTGCAATAAAGGTAAGCGTCCAAATGGACCCAGATGGGGAAGGTACAGATGCTCCACAGAACATTAAGTATTAAGGTTAGTCTGTCCTTAACTAAAGGCTGGATGATGAACTTGCACAGAAAACTACAAGAATTCCTGAGGTTTGACAGTGACCTCTTGCTCCAAAAAATGTTGGGGCTCAGTGGCATAGCCGAAAATGGAGCTGTGCACGGTATGACCCTGAGGTCCAATTCATGATCTGAGGCTGTCAGTGGTGGGACAGGCTCATATCTGACATGGTGGCTTGGCTCCTTGATCATTGCACGTCACTCGGGATGTCAAGGTTGGCATCTCCTCCCAGGTGTGGGAGCTGACCATAAGCAGGACGGTGAATGGGTCTATTCATGGTGTCCTGATTTATAGACACAGAGTTGGAGCTAAGGAAAGGAAATCACACTTAAATGTGTACCAGAGGTAGTTTTTTGAGGGTTAGACCCCCAAACTGTCATTGCAAGACAGCCAGTAGATACAGGTGCGCAGTAACCCCATGGACACACTTGTGCCGAGTCTATTTATCAGCTCGACAGCTGAGGAGTGGCATTTTGCTCCTCAGAGTGTGAAAAAAACTGCAACAAGGCTATTCCCATGCAAGAAATGGCTCTGCTCTGGCAAAGCGATGATTGTGTCTCCAAAGTGGTGATGCCATCCATAGTCTGGTGGGAGGAGAGCTGAAGGCACCTTCTAATGGACAGTTGTAGCGTGCTTGAAAAGGACTCCCTTTACACCAGCTCTCTGCAGGGGTGCAGACATCCCTGTTCAGGGTGACTGTGCCTTGCTGCTGCCGCCTTGACAAACACCCGCCAATCAATATTCCCCAAACTTTGACAATCTTTTGAAGTTTATCCAACCATCACCATAGGACTCTGACCAAATTCTGGCTTAATATACCCTCCTGCTTCCCTGCTCTGGAGGGTCTTTAACAGAGGTGGAATGGGGCTCAAACAATTTTTGGAACAAAAGGGAGAATAAAGATCCTGCAGTTTAATCCGACACACAGCACAGGCCCTGGGATTCACGCGGTTACTCCGGTATTGATCAAGGGCGAGTTAGAAAGAAAGTTAAGCTGCAATCGTGTGGAACAAACCCAAGCCAAATATCCCCCCGCTCCCGTTTTATCTCACACTCCACCTTATATTTTACTAAAGGTATTCTTTGGAAAACGCATTACACATTCCTTCAGCTTGGAAAATGTTTTGGGGCCTCTTCGCAAAGCAGATTAAGGATTGATTCGTCTCTGGAGCGAGTCCCCTTTGAAAGTAGCTTCCTCAGAGACAAATCGGCCTTAATCATTGAATACTGCATGACTCAAAGGCAGAATCGTCATGTAGGTTTTCTAAAACTCATTTTCTAACAAGCCATTTCAGCCAGGAAGGAAGTTAACAAAACGCTGGGCAGAAGTTCAACATTTTCTGTGCATTTTCCACAAGCGCTCAGGGAGTTATTTTCACATTACCTGCTATGAGCCAGCTCAGGTTTTTTAAGATTGTAGTATGCTTTGGGGTGAGCTGGTTATACCAAAATCAGTGGAAATTTTCTTCCCTTAATTCACAGGAGGCATTTTTGTGCCCCAGCAGTTACCGAAGTGACTTTTCTTTGTTGTTTTATAGGATTCTGCCAAAACTATCACGCAAGCTCAACCTGGAGCGCTGCATCCAGTGCGAGGGTGGCATTGACAAAGTAGATTGAACCCAGTGGAGACCTCCAAGAAGGAGAGGGGCACCTACGTGTTTTCTTCCACTATCTACGTGGGTATACAATGTAGAGAGGATGGATCCAGGCTCTCTTTGGAGGCACACAGTGAAAGGACAAGTTGGAACAAGAGAAACTCCTGTTAGACAGAAGGAAAAACTTCTTCACCCTGGGGGTGGCCGGATGCCTGAGCAGGGACACAGAGAAGCACACATGAGGCCCTGAGCCTCAAATCCTGAAGATTTCATTGCCAATGGGATCGGGATCCAGGCACATGGACGGCAGTGCTCACACCACCATGGACCAAAGGTAGGATTACAAGTCCTCTTCGATTAAAGGCATTTGCACACCATCATCTGGGATCCTGGCTCAGCGCTCCAGACTGGGTGGGCTACGCTCATCCACATGGAATGATATGAATCCTATAAAATCACTAAGACCTCAGATATTTGAAAACACATATAAATATCTTTTACCATTTATGCCTCTACCTTGTAAGATCACAGACTCATTTAAATAACTGTCCATCTGCTCACTGGTAACTATAAAATCCTGAACACCTTTTATCCCATCTGCCCCAGAAGGTCACAATCTGGAATGTCCTTACTCTTTCTCCCTTGGGTCCCAGAAGTCCCCGATCACCCTGAACACAGGAAAGAAAAAAAAAGACAGTGAGTGATTCCGTTTTTACTCACTCCTGTGTTGCTCAGTCCATTGATTCACACTCCAAGCCACTATGATCTATCACAGCTGGAAGTCAGTTCCTCTGGGCACTCTGCAAAATGATTAGCTTACCACAAGAGATTGCCTACAACTAGAATTTATCGCATTGACAAAAAAAATAAAGACCCAGAGGACTAAAGTGGTTTGCCTTACTCCATGCTCAGCACATCCATGATGTGGAGCTATTGCTGGATTTTGACTTTCCAATGGCATGTAGCATCTCCATGCTCTAGGGGCGTGCCTACGCTACATCTAGGGTGGGAAGGCATCCTATATAATTCCATATTTCCCAAATTTCAACCTCAAATCTGGCATGCTTTACTGAGAGTGTATGAAATATTAGCTGTTCCTGGAAGTTTTTATAATGGGCATGGGATATGAGGCTGGAAGGGCAAGACTCGTTCCTGATGGCATCTCATAACCTTCTCCAGTGCTCAAGACTGATGTCTTGAGTAGGCAGGAGAAGGGGGAGGCTGCAAGGACCAGGCAGGGCCAGGAGAGTAGAGACAGGCTTTAAAACTGCACTTGAACTGCTTCTGAATGGCAGAACTGTATGTAGATCCCTCCACCGGTGTCCCATTGCACACCCCTGACATCTGGGACAAAATCTACTCTTCTCAGTACTACACTTCCCCAGGGTTGCGAGTGGGATGCAGCAGAAAGGAGACCAAGGGGATGCCTGCTCAGTGATAGAAATGAAGGGGTATGTGTTGCCTGGTGGGTAGTCGTCGTCCTGCTAATGCTGCAGGACATCTGCTCCCCAGCCCTGTGCCTCCAGCCCTACACATCTGGGGACTGGCCAGAGGACACCAGGGGTCTCGTTCTGTCCAAACTCCCATAATTCCTTCCAGAAAGGACTAGGCATGCATAAAGACAGCATGGACCCTCATCTCAGCCCAGCCATTAGAGCGGGCTGTCAATGCCACTTCACACTTCCACACACTGAAGGAGGTCCCCTCCCAGTCCGCCCCCAGAAGATGCTGGGATTATCCCCACTGTTTTAACAGAAGCATCAGCAGCGTGGGCTGCTGCAGAGAAAGGCTCCCCACAACGGTGCTTTCCTCCACAGGCACTGTGTAGATAAGATGACTGTTGCTTACTCTTTCGCCTTTCACACCTGGGAAGCCTTTTAGACCCTGCAAGAATATAAAACAAGATGTGAAGATAAATACCAGTGGGGGAAGGTGTTAGGAAAGAGCAGCCTCCACCTGAAGGCAGAGCCAGCTTCGAGGATGGGCTCCACCATGGAGAAGCTGCTGGTGGGACCAGCACAGGAGCCTCTACTCTCCTTTCTTTCCCCCCAGAGAGCAATTTGAATCACACTGGTGCAAAGAGAAAATTTAGCCTCAAGATTCTGCCCACCATTGCGTCTCAAGCACAACTCAGGATGTCTTGGTAGATGTATAAATATAGCCAACGTCCCCCATTTTGCAAGCCATGTACCGAGATTTTTGTGCCCTTAACATTCATGAGATGTAGCCCTGACCTCTCAGAGAGAACAGGGGAAGGGTTGCTGTTGGAGGGGTCCTCATAGGTGGGGGTGATGAGGATCTCCAGATGTCCCCCAGGGCAGGTAGGAGCCCTTGGAGACAGAGCCAGGATGGGAACCACACCTGGAGAGCTGAAAAGGCATGGTGGTCAACCCAGGTGTAATCTGCTTTCAAGACTGGGGACCGGCAACCTTCCATGAATAAGGAGAGAGGTGGCACCTTCCACCTGCAGAACTGGCAGCTCATCACAGGGGTGGACACGGACAGGAGGGACAAGGAGCACAGACATTTCCCGAAGGGCACAAAACGTGGGCTTTGCCAGCTCACTGTGCCCTGCGCTCCTGCTCTGACCACTGGGACACATCATCCTGCAAGCCCTCGTGGCATAAGGGCCAGCCTTGCTGGGAATCAACCCTTCAGGGATGAGATCCCAGGGTGAAACTTGGCATTGCAACCATCCTCGGCCTTCTCAGGAACTTCATAAAGGCCCAGACTACTCGTAATAACAGATTCATTCTATTAGAGATGACAGCCTAATAAATAAAAAGGTGTTTGTTGAAATACCGGCTGTAGTCTGCATCTCCCCTGACTCAGTCCCCTATCAGTGAAAAGGGAATTTAAAACAGAACAAGACTCTGAAATTCATGCAGGCAAGCAGACCTGACAAAGAACACCTTCTGTGTTCACCTCTGAGCGATATTTTGGGAGGACTTCAAAAGCAGCCTGTAGATGAGTCAGTCAAATGGACAAGAGCATAAAGCAATTGTGCTCTGCATGACTCCTTATGTCTCACAGCTGCCTACAGGACTTACACTTACTCATCCCAACACAACATCAGAATTCAGGTTCCCAAAGTCTCTATTTCCCACTGAAAGCATCAACCCATTTTATTTTTTTCATCGCTCATGGAGATTTTGCCAACCCTGGGTTCACTGTTGTCTGTGCCATAAAATCAGCCCTCCATGCTATTTTAAGACTCACCATTGTGCCAGTGGGGCCCCGGACTCCCACGATGCCCTCGTCACCCTGTTAGGATGGAGAGGGGTAGTGATGGCCATCAGCAAGGAGAAACACAACACACACAGTCCCAGCTCTGCAAACCATCCCACTGGGGACAGTAGGAATTAAGCATGCGGAAGCCCAGATCCTCGAAGGAGTTGTCCAACCTCTTCACTTAAACCTTGGGTTTAAGTGCCGTAATGCTCCTATGGATCTGGATTAAAGAGTCTAAGGGGCTTAAGATCATCCACATGTCACTGCAGGTAGACACTGCAGTGTTTAGAGAATAATGTTTTGGTCAGATTGAAGCTTCAAGCTTCAGCTTCTCCTCAGTGCCTGAGAGAAACAGGCATTTGTGAGATGTTCTGCACCTGATTTAGCATGATATAAATCACTCCAAAAAGGTGTCTCTTCCTCTCTGTTGGTATGGAGAGGCCCTGGCAGGACTAGCTCAGAAGCAGCCATCTGAGGCTGGATGACCTGGTGTGTCCCTCCCCAAGATGTACTTACATCTGACAAAGGCATGTGCAAAAAGGGACAGAAGTCTGAGATGTTCCTGGGACACAGAGATTTCTCCCTCCCGATTAGAGGACTCAGTAGCTTTTCTGTACATTCATAACTCCTTGCTGAACATGATTTCAGCAGGACTCACCACAACAAATAAGGCAGCCAGGAATTCACCCGGAACTCATACCACTGACTTTCAGAAGGAAGAGGCCACCAGTCAACTGCTCAACAGTAACTTGTGCCTTTGGAGACCAATGTGAGGCTTATCTTCATGCCCAGCTGTGGTTTTCAGATGTTGCAGACCTTGTTCTGAGCCTCCCTTTAAGGGTGCTATTGGCTTTTTATAAACCTTGCTACAAAGGATAGCTGTGCTGGTGGGTCTCTTTTATGACCTCCCTAGGTAGATCCTACAAGACTTACCTGTCTTTAAGTTGTCTAGACTTAGGCATTGTCCTGTGAGGCCAGATTTATCTCTCTCTTATAAAGCCAATGTAATCTGAGATTCCGTGGCTCACTTTGGATTTATGCTGGAGTCAGAAGAGCAAAACATTATTTCATAATTTCCTTCAGATAATGAAGCTTGGGCAAGGCTTACCCCAGACCTTTCACAGCTGCTGACATTCTCATTAAGTGTTTTGTCTCAGGGGCCTCATTGAACAGCGCTGCTGGCAGATGGGGAGTTTGTCTAAATGGATTGCAGCATAAAATCAGTTTATTCCTGGAACAGCCACAGAAGCAGCAGATTGAAACATGGCCTCTGATCACAACTCAAGAAGGTCTCCCTGGGGTCTTTGCCAGAAGGAGACCAAAACTTCTCAGCAGCATGAGGAAAAGTGAATGTTGCTGCCCCAAGGATGATGAGAGCTGGTTTACCTCTGCCAGGACAACAGGAGGGAAGAGGGGAACAAGGATAAAAAAGCTGGAGGCAAATTTCTGAAGGAGCAAGCTTGCAGGTAGCATCCCCAAAGCACACAAAACCAAGGTGGCTCCTCACCGAGCTGTTAGGATTAAAACATGCAGATGTAGGGGTGTAGATATTGCCTTCAATGCTACCATCTAGCCAGTGAAAGCACAGCCCACACAGTCAGTGGGGCAGGATTCACTTGGACATGCAGTTGACCAGTGTGATCTGTAATGCTTGAGGGTGTCTAATTATGGAGGGGATGCTAATTGCGGCCTGTGGACAGATTCTGGTCAGTGCCAGCTCCAGCTGGGCATAGCAGTGTCCATCACCTGCAACCCTGGCTGGTGAAAAATTAAGGAGAGCTCTGAAATCAGCCCTTTAGGCATTTTCTAAGATGGGTGAGTGGGAGGTGATGGTATAAAGCTGCCTCCAAAAGAGGGTAGGCTGCAAGAAGCCAAGCCAGACACATTTATAGAGGGACCTACCCGAGGGCCAGGCAGTCCACGGGGACCTCTTGGGCCAGCTGCTCCAACTCCGATTTCTCCCTGAGGAACAGAGAATCCCAGAGGTCTCATTTGGAGCAAGGACACCACATCACATGATTGCTGATTAGTTTGACCATGACTTAAAAGTCACAGTCAGTCACTTCCATTGACTTTCTGCTGTCCTTTCTGGAGGATGCCCCAGCAACCAGGGAAGAAGGGCATGGGGGGTGAAAGAGGGATGAAGTGACTAGATGGGATCAGGGATAAGGAGCCAGGGGAGGGCAGTGAGCTGTCTCATTGCCACCCTAGGATCTCAGCTGTTTGTGACCTGCCTGGCAGGTTGGCACTGACCTTGTTGCCTTTGGGTCCAGGTATTCCGGGAATCCCCTGTTGGGTGAGGAAAACAAAACAGAAGAGAGGACTTTGCTTTCCACGTCCTTGATGCTCTCCTGTCCCAGTGCTCCCAGAGGGTGAAAGCACACCCAGCCCAGACACCAGGCCCCCAACCTCTATCCCCAGCCATCCTTCTGCTGCTCAAAAGACACTGGGGTGGTGTACAAAAGTCACCTCTTTTCCTGGGGATCCTGATGGTCCTGCAGGCCCAGCAAATCCATTGCGTCCTCTCTTCCCACGCTCCCCCTGGAAAACAAAGTCCTTTAAGGAGGAGAAAGCAGGAGCTGGTGCTCCTAGGTGTTCCCTGCACTGGCTGCAAGCAGGAGGAATAGCCATTGGGGTACTCCTTGTGTGGGCTTCTTGTTGTTGAGAAGGGACTCCAGCTACACTGAGACCCTGAGTTGATGTACATTGCTGTCCCCCACCCCAACTGCAGATAATTCTCCTTGTCCCTGCAGTGAGACTTACCCATTGCTTCCTCTGTTCCCAGGGGCTAATGACACCAAAACCCATTGCTCACATCCCTGTGCTATCACCACCCCTTTTCTTCCCAGTTGTCTCATCAAGTCACATCACTAAGTTTAAAAGGAGAGCAACGGGTCCCCACCTGCTCCAGTGTTGGTTTGTTTTTTTTTTTAACTTGAAGATCATTCCCCCTGTACCAAACCTTTTGGCATGTTTTTTCCCCAGTTGCATCAGTTGGTCTAATATATGCTGCTACCTCTCCTTTTGCAACCAGATTTTGTTCCTGCTTCTCTCCACTGACTGTGCATAGGCTCAGGGTCTGGAGATCTGGATAGGTGGGGCTTGAACCATCATGGACACCCAGTGTAGGCAGTCTCTGTAGGACCATCATTGTTCTCACCTTGAGATGGTTAACACAACACATGCAGTCCCCTCACTGCACACCACCTACCTTCTGTCCTGGCATCCCGGGCAGACCTGGAGCCCCTCTGTCCCCCTGTGACCCGGGGGTGCCAGCGTTGCCGCGAATGCCCTGGATGCCTTGGGCTCCTGGAGGTCCTGGGGCCCCTGGCTCACCCTGTTGAGTGAATCACAAGGAATTTTGATCTTAGGTGGGACTAACTGCACCCCTAAAGGTCCTAGAGAAAGCCTGGGGTGTCTCCTTGAATTCACATGACCAGTACACCCCCTCCAGCCCTGGTCCATAAGAGAGGTCCTAGGGCTGGAGAAAGGGCCGTACTGTGGCTTGCTAAGCAGGGAGCCCTTACCTGAAGACCTTCAGAGCTCTCCAGTGAATTAAAACCCTGCAGACCCACAACATCCCAAGGGATCACAGAAACGCATCTCTGCTGAGACCACAACTCTCTGGATTTTTTTCACAGCCATATTTCACAGCCTGATCTAGTTGAAGCCTGCAGGGGGGTTCGACTACATGACCTTCCTACACAAACCATTCTGTGATTCTACAATTCTATGATATTTATCCTCTGGACCTCACCCACTTTGAAATGGCCCTTTGGAGGACACAGAGCATTCCCTCTGTCCCGTGTAATGGTGTTCCTGCCTTCCCAGATTGGCTTTGGTGCGTTATCTTTGTAGCCCCAGCCAGTTCTGTGCTCCAGCCCCAGTGGTGGAAAGCAAGCACTACAAAGAGAAAGACCCATAAAAAACCAAGTGCAATTCTATCTAGAAGAGAATAAAGGCTTACCTTAAATCCAGGTGGCCCAGCCTGACCAATGGGACCTCTGAACCCAATTCCTGGTTCTCCCTGTGAAGAGAAGATGATCGGGAAAAATCAAGATCACTCCTTCCACTGTGGGCCCATCAAAATGAGAGTTTGCTTCATGCTCCCTGGAAACCCAGATGAAGTCCCTCAGAGCTGATCCTACACTGACTGTTTCTACAGAGCCCTCACTGACCATCACATCTCCTCTAGATAATGGGAAGTCTTATCTGACCTGGAGAGACAAAGGTGCTGAGAGCATTTAAAAAGCTTTAGAAAAGCTTTTAGGAATCTGAATTGCAGGAATATTACTGGAGATGGTGTCAGAGGACTCTGGGAGAGACTCATATCTTCACAGAATCACAGAATCATTAAGGTTGGAAAAGACCTTGAAGATCATCAAGTCCAACCATGAACCCAACACCACCACGTCCACTAAACCATGTTCTGAAGTGCCACGTCTACATGTTTTCTGAACACCTGTCTGATGGTGACTCCACCACCTCCCTGGGCAGCCTGTTCCAATGCTTGACCACTCTCTCTGTAAAGGAACTTTTCCTAATTTCTAGTCTAAACCTCCCATTACTCATTTGTGAGACAGGTGTCCTGCCTATGTGAGCCAACTGGAGTCACTCCTTAGTCAACAGAGAGACATTGGGTCCCCAGCGCGTGACAGGCCACACTGAGTCCACATCTCAGGAGGTTATCTGGACACCATCCCCTGAGATGAGGAGGTTATGTACCACAAAAGGAGAAGGCAGAGCAGGAGGCAAGCTCTCGCAGTGTAAGAAGAGACACCCTTGACTGTGGTACCAATGTTGTTTACCTTTTGACCATTTTCACCTCTGTCTCCTTTGGTGCCCTATGAAATGAAGAGAGAGTTTACCAAGCCTGTGCAAGAGGTCATGTGAAGTACAACCTCAGTGCAACCCCAAGCAAGAGCAAAGGTTCCCAGTTGTGCTCATAGCCTATACCAGCATGGAGTAACTGGTCCCTCTGACCTCCACCTCTTTTCCCCAGAGGAGGAGGGCAGTGGCTGTGTGACCGGGGAAGAGCCAAATGCCCTAACACAGAGCCACACTGCTCCCAGGAAGGAGATGGAGTACTGGGCTGACCCAGAAGATTTTGACTTTCCTATGGCAATCTCCAGTGCTGGATTTGGACCACTTAGCTGGTAACGCTGTCCTGCTCCAGCTGCTGATACCGGCTCCACAGCTCACCTTTTCTCCAGGCTCCCCCATCTCCCCAGGCTGCCCCTGCAAGACAAAACACATCCACCTTCCAGCCACCTCCCTTCCCTCCCTCCCTTCTCCTGCCTGTGTCCCCAGGACGCTGCCCCTCTCAGGTGTTTAAACGCTAGCCCACACGAAGTCCCTCCTCCCCGTCGGGCTGTGCCTTCTAACGACTACCCTACCTTGTCTGCCTTTCCCCTAACAGCTGGGTCCCTCCGGATCCGCCATCTGGTCCCTATAAGCTTTTGCTGCCAAAAGTGTTCATGAAATGGTGTTTTGTGTGGTCCTCGTGCCAGGGCTGGCTTTTGCTTCTTTGTCACCTGGTTTAGTTCAGTGATCCAGCAGAAAATGAACATCAGGAACCACCCTCCCCCCCCCAATTTTTGCACTTACTCCTGAGAGCATGGCAGATGTGTGTTAGCATTGCTGGAGCAGAAACACGCAGCCAGGTTCAGGGTTGAAGGTGGGACTGTGGAAATCCCAATTTACATCAACACAGTCTCCCACAGACCCTGAATGTCCTCCCCATCAGCACGTCCCCAGCCGTCTCTCCCTTCCCAGACCCTCTTAGCACAGAAAGCCTTCTCCTGGCCTCGGAGGCTCAGGCCAGAAGAGTGCTGTTGCTACCTTTTCTCCTTTGTCTCCATGGGCTCCTGGAGCGCCCATTTCTCCCTGGAAAGCAACAGGCAACCCCTTCAGTTTCTGACATGCATCGCTACATTTTTCCTTCCCTCTTTGGACCAGGCAGGTGCTGCTCTTGCTCCTGCCTCAGCTTTTGGCCAACATCTGTGGAGGAACCCCTCGTTTCCACCACTTGCATTCCCAGAGCAGATCGGAGATGTCCCTGACCCCATCCCTCCTATCTTGCCCAGTGGAAATGCAGAGGAAGAAAACATAAATTGCAGAGTAAGGGCCAGATATGAGTGGGAAGCCGAGGATCTCCCTGCCCCAGGCTACTGCAGATGTTAAAAGATGCCGTGAGTTTAAGGGAGATGGGAGAAGTTCACAGAAGAGAGAATAAGGATGCCCAAGACACAAACCCACATCTGGATCAGCTTTGAAGGGTTCAAGCCTGGAATCTCTGCTCATTACCAATGGCCAAAACTGTTAATTACTACCCCTTGAACCCACCAGCCTGGCCGATTTGCACCCTCAGCCTCCCAATGAGATTGCCCTGGGAGACGGATCACCATCCTGGCTCTCCCCAGCACCATTTGGTATCTGCATTAAAAGGCAAAACAAAAGCACTGACCTTTTGGCCATGGGAGGGTGGATCTGCTGGGCCAGTTTCCTCCTTCTGTAAGAAAAAAAAAGATGCACATACAGAACGGGGCTGGGATGCGGCGTGGCCCGGAAAGGACCAGCTGCACCCTCACCACATGCAGCTGTGGTAAGAGGAGTACAACGTGAATGCTGTACCTTAATTCTCCTCGGGCGATGAGGGCCTGGGTATGCCTTGAATCAAAAAAAAAGGGAAGAGGAAAGTGGGAGAGCAGTTGGAGAAACGTTTTGCCCCGAAGCCATGGAAAAGGCATCTCCAAGCAGCCAGATGTTAGGCAGCCAGTGGAGAGGCTGGAGGCATCTTGTGAGGACACTCTGTGTTACCAGAGATCAGGAGACCCCATCGAAGTGCCCCTGGTTGGATATGGGGTGGCCTCCAGGCTCCTTCTGACCTGCTCCAGCCCAGATGGGACGTCTAAAACCTGGTGTTGCCTGTTGCATATGGGCTGCCAGGGCCCGTGAGCCAAGAAATGCTTCGGTACCAGGCTTTTGGCAACGGCACAGGCATCCCAGCCTTTACTGAGGGCTATGAGAAGATGTGTTTTTTCATGGCATGGACGAGCTCAGCTCAATGTTCCTGGGAACGTAGGGTGAGGGTCACTCACTGCTTTCAAAGAAATTAATTCAAACTTAGGGGAAATCTGTTGTTCAGAATTTTTCACCCTTAACTCCTGGAAATGGGTCTTTCTCTCCTAAATTTTGTAAAAATTAACTCCTTGCACTTTCCATTTCTGGCATATTGTGTTAAAGTCGACAATGTAATTGTGCCGGTGTGTCGGAGATGTGTGCGTTTATAAACACACACATATATTTACACATTTAAACACGCACACAAATATCTTCTAAACTCTCAGGACACAAAACACCCTTCAGTTATGCTGCTTTCCCCATGAACCAGGTTATTATGTTCCCTCATTGATTAAGTTTGATTTTCCCCGCTTCTGTTTTCCGAGCATCACATTTCCCTTGCCAGATACAGGGAGAACGATCTGCTCTGCCAAGAAAGATGGCTTCTGCAGGAGCTGTTTCCTGCTTTATTTGTTAATATTTATCACTAAACTTTCACCCCCCTCTACATTTATTGTGACTTTGCACAACCGGCCAAGTGGGGTTCCCCTCGTGTCCGTGTGTTTGAAGACGCCCTTGTACGTGCTCTTCACTCACCGCGGATTCAGATGGCGATTTCCAAGCTCCCGGGGCACCGGGGGGATGAACCTGTGGTGGAACCAACCGAGAAGGGTCACCGCTTCGTCCTACGTCATACCAGTGGCTCTGCTCTTGCACGAAGCCGCCGCGGTGAGATGGGGTCTTTACCGCGTGTCTCTCGCGCTCGGCAGATCTCCTGGCTCTTGGGGGCCTTGGGGGTGCAGAGCCGTCATCTAAATTCACGTTTTCCTGCGGCAAGAGAAACGGCATCCTGCTGAGCACCTAATGTTATTATTAATAATAGTATACTAATATATATTAT